>NC_057796.1:128488949-128727351 GCF_018294505.1 Triticum aestivum
GGCGGCGGGGTGGGATGTGGGGTGGGATGTGTGGTGGGATGTAGTGCGCGTTGGCGAGGAGAGAGAGGGAGAGAACAGAGAGTAACGGGCGGGGGTGGTACGGGCCGTTAGGTAGTCTCCTCTTTGTCGTCCGCCACTATTTGCCGTCCGCCCTTTTGCCTCTTTGCCGTCTGCTGGCAAACGGCAAAGAGGTGGGGCGTTAAGTTTTCCCCAAACGGGCGGGGGGTGGGGGCCACCTCTCTCTTTGCCGTCCGCTGGCGGACGGCAAAGAGCCCGCAGATGCCAAAGAGCTTCTTTGCCGTCTGCCACTTCTTTGCCGTCAGCATCTGGGTAGCTGATGGCAAAGAGCTTCTTTGCTGTCAGCTAGCAGACGACAAAGAGCTGGCAGATGGCAAATTAGCTGATTCTAGTAGTGGGGATGCCCCGGTAGGCATCCCACCTTTCTTCTTCAACAATTATCGGTTAGTATCGGTTGAGCCTAAGTTTTTGCTTCTTCACATGAGTTGTGCTATTCTTAGAATGTCATTTTATTTTTGTTTTGCTTGCTGTTTTAATAAAATACTTAGATCTAAAAGTTTTAAATAAGAGAGAGTCCAAACATAGCTATCTATTTACTTAACTACTCATTTGATCTTCACTTATATCTTTTTGGAGTTGCTTGTCATTTACTCTTGTGCTTCACTTATATCCTATGAGTAAATTGTTGAATAAATTGCATGTCATGAAGTTGAAATCATATCATGCCTAGTGATAGCTTCACATTGGGTTTAGAAAATGAAACCTTTTGAGGCTTGACAAATCACAGTTTTGGTTATACAAGCAATTCACAAATAATTAGTATAAGTAAGAGAAATTTCACATATAAATACACTATCATGGGAATCTTTTGTGATTGTGAGCCCCCATCAAAATATTATATGCCAAAATTGTTGACGTTGGACAAGGAAGACAATGTAATGATTTATATTTATTCATATTCACATAGAAGTCATATTGTCATAGATCCTTCAACATGTGGTGCTTGCCCCCATCTTTGCTAGCCAAAAATTCCACACCAAGTAGAGATACTACTTGTGCATCCAAAAACCCTTAAACCCAAATCTTATTTTCAAGAGCCCACCATACCTACCTAAGGATTGAGCAAGATCCTTCAAGTAAGTTGTCATCAGTGCAATAAGGCAATAAAAATTGCTTCTAAAAGTGTTAGATCATTTAGTGTAAGAGAAAATTGAGCGTTGTACGAACTTATGATGGCAAAGCAATAAAAGCGACGGACTGCATAATAAAGGTTGCTATCATAAGGGGCAATATAACGTGACATTCTTTTGCACTAAGGGATTGAGCATACAAACAAATAAGCGCATGGCAACCTCTGCTCCCCTCTGCGAAGGGCCTATCTTTTAATTTCAGTATTTATTTTTATGCAAAGAGTCAAAGTTATTCTCTCTATTCCTTTTTATTTTTCTCTCTTGGCAAGCATCATGTGGTGAGGAAAGATCTAGGCACATATGTCCAGTTGAATATGGGTAGCATGAGTTATTATTGTTGACATCACCATTGAGGTGAATACGTTGGGAGGCAAAATAATAAGCCCCTATCTTTCTATGTGTCCGGTTGAAACTTTTTGCTCATGTGTATGCAGTGAGTGTTAGCAATCATAGAAGACTATATGATGGTTGAGTATGTGGAGCTCTTACTTAAACTCTGTTGAATAAGTTGAATTGCAATTGCTTGGTGACTAAGAACATAGGTTGTTGAGTTTCAAGAGAATTCATTGTTTGAACCTTAACATGTGAATTGGTTGCCATTATGACATGATAAGTTTTATAAGAAAGAATTGTTGTTATGATGCTAGGAGAAGTGATTGAAATTATCATTGATCAAACTTATGCACTTTGCTAACATTCACAGTTCATAAATTATTTCTTTTATCATTTACCTACTCGAGGACGAGCAAGAATTTAGCTTGGGGATGCTGATACGTCTCCAACGTATCTATAATTTATGAAGTATTCATGCTGTTATTTTATCATTCTTGGATGTTTTAAAATCATTCTATAGCAACTTTATATCATTATTTGGGACTAACCTATTGACCCAGTGCCCAATGCCAGTTGTTGTTTTTTGCTTGTTTTTTACATCACAGTAAATCAATACCAAACGGAGTCCAAACGCAACGAAACTCCACGGAGATTTTTTATGGACCAGAGGGAACCCAATGGGCCAAAGCTGCACCTGGGGGTGCCCCGAGGGGGGCACAACCCACCAGGGCGCGCCAGGACCCCTGGCGCGCCCAAGTGGGTTGTGCCCACCTCGGTGGCCTCCTGCACCCCCTCTTTGCACTATAAATTCCCAAATATTCCGAAACCCTTCAGGTTAACCTAGATCAGAAGTTCCGCCGCTGCAAGGTCTCTGTATCTGCGAAAACCAATCTAGACCCAAGTTTCGGCACCCTGCCGGAGGGGGAAATCATCACCGGTGGCCATCTTCATCATCCTGGCGGCCACCACGATGAGGAGGGAGTAGTCCACCCTCGGGGCTGAGGGTTTGTACCAGTAGCTATGTGTTTAATCTCTCTCTCCCGTATTCTTGAGATGCACAATCTTGATGTATCGCAGGCTTTGTTAATATAGTCAGATCATATGGTGTTTACCCCTTGCTATCTTGTTGTGATGAATTGAGTTTTTCCCTTTGAGATTTCGTTGTTATCGGATTGAATAATTTTATGGATTTGAGAACACTTGATATATGTCTTGCAATTGAATACTCATGGTGACAATGGGGTATCGTATTGATTCACTTGATGTATGTTTTGGCACTCAACTCGCGGATTCCCGAGGTGACATTGGGGTAATTTATGTATAGGGGTTGATGCACGTTCTTGTGTTTGTTTCTCCGATAGAAATCTTGGGGCACTCTTTGAAGTTCTTTGTGTTGGATTGAGTATTATGAATATGAATTTGCATTGGTGTTATTTTAGTACGAACTCTAGGATAGATCGAAGGGAAGAATAGCTTTGTGTTATTTTAGTACGGACTGTTGAATAGATCGAATGGAAAGAATAGCTTTGAGGTGGTTTCGTACCCTACAAACAATTTATTCTTATGTTCTCCGCTAGATAGGAACTTTGGAGTGATTCTTCATCGCACTTTGAGGGGTGGTTATATGATCCAATTATATTAGCACTGTTGAGAGATTGCACTAGTGAAAGTACGAACCATAGGCCTTGTTTTTAATCATTGCAATACCGTTTTTGTGCCCGTTTACTATTTGCTACCTTGTTATTTTTATTTATTCAGATTATAAGAATATATTTCTACCATCCATATTACACCTTTATCACCATCTCTTCGCTGAACTAGTGCACCTATACAATTTGCCATTGTATTGGGTGTGTTGGGGACACAAGAGATTTCTTGTATTTGGTTGTAGGGTCGATTGAGAGAGACCATCTTCATCCTGCACCTCTCACGGATTGATAAACCTTAGGTCATCCACTTGAGGGAAAATTGCTACTGTCCTACAAAACTCTGCGCTTCGAGGACCAACATGTGTCTACAAGAATAAACTTGCGTAGTAGACATCATTGGCCATCTTAATTTTCAATGCATACTTTTTCATGATCGAATCGTGACCAAATATTGCAATAACTTGATCACCCTTTAACTTTATAATGAACTTTGTTTATTCTTGGGGTGTGAAGAATTCTCACATAAAAATGGTTGGTTTGAAGCATTCATATTCACGGACCATGTTGAAACTACTCTTAAAGAATTATATATGTTTTGCATGGTAAATTGCAAGGAAAATGCTTATATCGCCAACTATAGAAAGATGGGAGAACCAATAAAATATAAAAGAAATACTAATGAAAGGGTAAAGCTCTCAACTTTCCCCCCTATTGTCTCTCATGATGAAACAGGTTACGAGCATGAGCTTCCTATGCAACCGATCTCATCAATAAGGAGCTCCAAAAAGTTGAATAAACCCACACATGATGCGGAGAAGAAAAAGAAAAGACAGAGAAGCAAAGGCAAAAAGGTATCCCTCCCAAAATGATGTTGCTCCTATTATTGTTATGCCTCATGAGAGTGAATCAAAAAAATGTGGAAGATGATATACTTGATGATGATATTGATTCTTTGCCTTATGGTACAACGTCCGAAGAAACTATTGAGGATGATTTTGTTATGCCTATTACTCATTGTGATGATTATGATTGGGAAAGTAATGATACTTGTTATAATCTTGAGATTTTTTTTGGCACCAACTTTGAAAATTGTGATGATAATAATTGCTATACTATTGGTGTTATTCATACTATTAATGATGAGAGTGATTATGCTTATGATATGTAAAGCCATAAGCTTGGGGATGCTATGTTTGATGAGAATGACATGTTTGAGAATTTATTTTCTGCAATTAATGTTTGTCCCAAGCTTGGGGATGCTATATTTAATGAAAATGATATTTTTAGTCCCCCAAGTTTTGATGTGAAAATTCATTATGATGATAGCATGCATCCGACTTATGATGACTGCAATATTTATGAAAGTGGGCTTTGAAGAGTGTCAACTTTAGAGAATAATTATCCCACTATTTTGGAGGGTGTTGAATCCTATTAAATGATAAAGGCGGATTTGGAGAGGTCATGACTTTATTTAGTAATTATTCCACTAACTTGGAAGAGGTCTCAATTGATTATGATGAGAACGAAGTTGCTACTTATGATGATTATTGTGATGACATTTATGTTATAAAAAGCAGTGATGATTATATTTATAAAACTTTTCATGATTATGATACCCTTTTTCTGAACATTACTCTTTTAATGTGGAAACAATTTATAGTATTCGAGTATCTTATGATACTTCCACTATTCCGAATGAGAAGAATTTTGCTTATGTGGAGAGTAGTAAAATTTCTATGCTTGTGCATCATGAAAATAATGACTTATGTGATGGTTATATTGTTGAATTCATTGATGATGATACTGAAAATTATTATGGGAGAGGAACATATGCTTCTACATATTGCAATAATATCAAGTTTCCTCTCTATGTGTTGAAAGTTATGAAGTTTTGCTTGTTTTACCTTCCAATGATAGTTGATTCTTGTTCCGATAAGTTGTTTGCTCACAAAATCCCTACGCATAAGAAGTAGGTTAGACTTAAATGTGCTAGTCATATGCTTCTTGATGCTCCCATTATGTTTCAATTCTTATCTTTTATGGGAGCATCATTGACATCATCATGCCTAGGTAGAAAGGCATTAAAGAAAAGTGCTTGTTGGGAGACAATCCAATATTTACCCCTACTGCTTTTGTGTGTTCACATGATTATGCTACTGTAGTAATCATGTTTCATAGCTTGTGTTTCAATAAAGTGCCAAGTAAGTCCTTTGGGATGGTCTATGGTGATAGTTGATTTGATCTTGCTGAAAAACTGAAACTTTTGCGCTCATTGCCAGAATTTTAGAAATTCACACAAGCGTGATTTTCATCTGAATTTTTTACACAAGATTGATATACAAATTTCCTAGATTGTCCTAAGTTTTTAGAATTTTTCAAGTTACATAAGTATACGAAGTTTCCAGATTACTACAGACTGTTCTATTTTTGACAGATTCTGTTTTCATTGTGTTGTTTTCTTATTTTGATGAATCTATGGGTAGTATCGGAGGGTATGAACCATGGAGAAGTTGTAATACAGTAGATATAACACCAATGTAAGTTTTTAATGAGTTCACAATAGTACCTAAGTGGTGATTTGCTTTATTATGCTAACGGAGCTTACGAGTTTTCTGTTAAGTTTTGTGTTGTGAAGTTTTCATGTTTTGGGCGAAGTTTCAATGGACTACGGAATAAGGAGTGGCAAGAGCCTTAGATTGGGGATTCCCAAGGCGCCCCAAGGTAATATTCAAGGACAACCAAGCATCTAAGCTTGGGGATGCCCCAGACGGCATCCCCTCTTTCGTTTTCAATCCATCGTAAATTTACTTGAGGCTATATTTTTATTCACCACATGATATGTGTTTTGCTTGGAGCATCATTTTATTTTAGTAGGATTTACTTTCTGTTATTTAGAGTAATGTTTTGCATCTTTTAGTTCAATAAAAAGGTCAAGTATAGCCTTTACCATGCTTATTTTGCAAGTCTATATGTTGCTGTTTTGAAAACAGAAAGTTTTCTATCATTGTCTTAATATTTGTGAATAGTCAGAACATGATAAAATCTTGAAATTTTTACACAATGAGTAACAAGAAATTTTCTACAGTGTGGTAATTTTTCAGAATTTTTGGAGTTAGGGAAGTATGATTCCTCTTGCATTCTTTATAGACTGTTCTGTTTAGACAGATTGATGTTATGCTTGCATTGTTTGCATATGTTTGCTAGTTTAATGATTCTATTTGAGGATAGGAGTATTAAATATGCAGAGGCAATTAGCATGCAATATCCAATAATAATTTTAGTGATTTTCTACAGTAGATAATGATAAGGTTTTGCATGAATTTATACTAACTTATCTCACGAGTTCTTGTTGAGTTTTGTGTGCATGAAGTTTTTAAGAATAACTTTGAGGTGGTTTCGTACCCTACAAGCAATTTTATCTTATGTTCTCCGCGATAGGAACTTTGGAGTGACTCTTTGTCGCACGTTGAGGGATTGCCATATCATTTAATTATGTTATCATTGTTGGGAGAACTTGCGCTCGTAAAAGTATGAACCCTAGGCCTTGTTTACAAGCATTGCAATACCGTTTTTTCTCACTTTTGTTACTAGTTACCTTGCTATTTTTATATTTTCAGATTAGAAAACCTATATCTACTATCCATATTACACTTGTATCACCATCTCTCTGCCGAACTAGTGCACCTATACAATTTACCATTGTATTGGGTGTGTTGGGGACACAAGAGACTCTTTGTTATTTGGTTGCAGGGTTGTTTGAGAGATACCATCTTCATCCTATGCCTCCCACGGATTGATAAACCTTAGGTCATCCACTTGAGGGAAATTTGCTACTGTCCTACAAAACTCTGCGCTTGGAGGCCCAACACGAGTCTATAAGAAGAAGGTTGCGTAGTAGACATCAATCTCTTTCTATGGCTGAGGCCGAATATATTGCTGCTGGCACTTGTTGCACTCAGTTATTGTGGATGAAGCACACTCTGAAGGATTATGGCACCAAGTTCAAGATAATTCCTTTATATTGTGACAATGAAAGTGCTATCAAAATTGCACACAATCCGGTGCAACATTCTTGCACCAAGCATATTGCCATCAGACATCATTTCATTCGCGATCATGTTGCTCGAGAGGATATTGTCATCAATCATATCAAGATAGAAGACAATCTCACTGATATTTTCACTAAGCCTCTCGATGAGAAAAGATTCTGTGCATTACGGTGTGAGCTAAATATCCTAGACTTCGCAAACATGCAGTAAGCTGGACTCAGCACCCATGCTAACACTTCCGCATCTTAGAAGGAATGGGTGCACAACACTCGAAGAGTTTGAAATTTTTCTTTCTGAGAGTGAATACATTAACGAAGAACTAGACTTATCGGGTGCCACGATAATTGTGCGACGCTCGGGGTCATATAGTTCTTATACGGTGGGTCACGCCACCACAATTTTCTTTCGTTAACATTCTTTTCGATCGGAAGATTTTGTGTTTGTCCGAATGCATTTCTTTCATAGCTATCCTTTCGGGTGATTGTGTTTCGTTGTCTGAGTGAAATGCCAATGACCCTATTTTCCCTCTTTTCTATCTCTTCCAGTCTATGCTATTCCGTTACGAATTCTCAATTTCATCTGGAACCGAAAGTTTATCGGGTGTCCTTGACCACGATAAAGATTAGGTTCGAATCTTAATCTACTTTGGCGAAAGCTGTCCAATATTTGGGGTTTCCGGCCCAAGTCTGGACCATGATCTTTTATGACAGTTGCCACATGCATTCCATCAACTGCCACCCCATCATGTCCGTTGAATAGCAATAGTCTCCAGATAGTGGCCGTTCGATCGGATTCACTCTGTGCGGTTATGTCCTTTCGCATATAAAAACCACATCACCCCATCTCCCTCATCCACTTCTCTTCCTCCTCGCCACTGTCTCGTCCGAACCCCTCCCCACAATGCTCCACCTCGAGCTCGACGCCATTGATCCCTTCGCCGCTTCACTGCCGGAAAGCGGTCATCAGAGTCCTTCCACGCCACCGCGGGACATCTTCTTCCCTGTGCCTCCATAGCAGCTGCACATCACCAAGCTAGGGTATGTGTAGTGCAGACTCGTTCTTCCGTTCTTCTCCTCCGAGTTCTTCTGTGGTTATTATTCTCCGAATTTACCGCATATCTTAGATCTTTACCTCTTAGGTCACTAGTGCAGATGTGGTTTGTAGTTGTCCCTCGCATCTGAAATATTTCAGATGTAGGGTTTGAGTTATGTCTCGCACGAATGGAATGCTTAGCATGCTGACTAGTATATTCTCCGGACCTACTAGTTCGTTCTATACATTTCTTTCATTCAAGACATTTCTCAAAGTCTTCATCTAATTCTTCTTCGAAAACATTTTCGTTCGAAAAAATCTTCGCTCTGAGCATTTGTAACCCTGTCCCCATGTTCCCTCGCATCTATTCTTATTCACAGGCATATGCAATCTGTTGAAGATTGTGCTTGACCAATGAGGATGGCCAGTGACGAAGAGGCAATACTAGGTACGGCAGATGAGTCAAAAGCTCCAAATGTCGAGGGTGCAATGGTAGGCCCATCAACCAGCAAAAGAAAGAGACCCGAGCAAAATGATGACGAGCAAGAAGAAGATGCTCCGAAGAAAAAAAGAAGGGTGGCAAGCAACCATATCCAAATTCATCTGAATACATCTCTCATGATAGGTACATCACTATTCCAGGAGAATCAAAATGAGAAAGAAACAATCGTGTGCAAAAGATTCAACGCCACTGGGTTCGCAAGTGGTTCAATTATGAAATGATTCATCCCCAGTTTGCGAAGAACTTTGTGTTCCATCCTCCGTGGGGTGACTGTCATGAAATTGGTCTCATTCAAGCAAGTGATCCCCAGGAGAGACCGCCACCACCAGCAACTGCTCACGAGTCATCTCTTTGGACTCCCAACTTCTATCCTGATGAAAAAGCTAAGCGACTAAAGAATGCCCTCAAGAGAGCCAAGAAAGCTGAAAAGGAAAGGGCTGGTGAAGAAGAAAATCATCGTCTACTCAAAGATGACGTTGAGAAGAGAAAGGCTAAAGGAAAATCGGAGGGTCGAACCAAAAACAAAAATGATCCCAGTGCAAAGCGCAAGAGTGCACTGAAGAAGAGAGTGGCTGAACTAACCGAGAAAAATGCCGATAGCAATTCCTTTGATGAAGATGATCCACCGCTCACTAGAGATGAAGTTGATGTCACTCTCAGAGAGCAAGTGAGCATCACTACTTCTACGGTGCTACCTGGCCTTCGAGCTCATACAACTCCAATAGCACCTCCAAAGAAGATCATTATGAAAAGAAAAACTCCACCTACCACTGTCACTATGGTAGATCACGTGGATACAACCCCTCATCTGAATGCAATCAACCTGAAGGATTTTGTAGTTGATGCCCTTGTCAGCACAGCTAAGCCTGGCGAGCAAATTCCAAAGCCAAAAGTGAACGAAATCATGCATCCAACCAAGGCACCAACAACCGAGAAAAGTGCTCCTCAAACTGATGATCCGAAAGACAGGCTTCTCAGTTTGCTCCCATTTTGACACAGCCATTGGCATCTATGCAACCATCCGAGCAAGTTCAAGAGCCAACTGCAGCTATTGCACAGTCTGAGGTCCGATCTGATGCTCCTCATTATTACAATCATGTATTCATCATGGAGCGGCTTGACAAGTTTGTTGGAGATCCATTCGATGGTGAAGTGGCATCTTTGCAAATCCCTCCTGAAGTCATTACACAAGCAACTGATCTTGTTCGAGATATGGGAGAAGATTCTGCTGAAATCAACAACCTCACTGCTGAGCTCAACGACCTGAATAGTCGAACGAAAACTACATCTTCCAAATTTGTCATCAGACAACTCGAAGAATCCTACATGGATATCAATCAAGCTTTGACTATCCTTCGTACCATAAGATTGGGATTTCATCTAATTTGGATAATATTGTTCGAAAGCTCTGCCTTGAGCATGAAGCACAAGCCACTAGCTATAATGATCTTGTCAAGGGACACATTGATCAAGCTACTCGGTAGACACAGAAGAAGAAGAAAAACAAAACCACGAAGAGAAATGCTCCTCCACCTACCACTAAAAAGTCTCCAGATCATCCTAAAGCTTAGCCTCAGAAGGAAAGATCTCGTGAACCAGCAATTCCTTTGCAACCACTGTTAAAGTCACACATGCTCCTTCCTCGCCAAGGCCAACTAAACTAGTGCCTGTGGCCTCCCCTGTTCATGATGATATTCATTCTCAGCCTCATGTCTCAGAAGAAGGTGAAATTCCTCAGTCCCAACCTCGAGCTTCTCCTACTCATGATGAACCAAATGTTTTGGTTCCTCCCTCTACGCAACAACAGATTCCCGAAGGACAACTCCAACAGTCTCTAGTGTCTGATTCAGCCTCAGTGTCGTCTGTTAAAGAATCTGCTCCCTCTCAACTTCGAATTTCAATCGACACAGCACCAAGAATCTCATATGATGGACCGTCCGGTTATAAATCAGTTTCTGCTCATCACACCGACTCCGTGATATATGGAGATGAAGTGATTTCAGTCGAGGATGAACTCAAATATCCATTTCCCCGTGAAGAATTGCCTTTGTTCAAGACTAGTGCTGGCGCCCAGGGACCGCTATTCAATTGGAATATACACCCTCAATTCTTTCAAGAAAGTCCTTACAATGGGCCATGCACATATAAATCGCCTCATTTTTGGACCCATGAGCAAGCCATCTATTATGCTTGGATTCTCTATGATAGCAAGAAGATATTCCCTCATGAATTTCCGGATATCACTGCTATGATGAGTATTAGTTGCTTTGATCAACTGATGCAAGATATGGAAGATTTCTGCCTCACCGGTGTGTTTGCATTTGAACATCCATGGAACCAAGAGATTATTCTTGAGTTCTATGCAACATTATACATCTCTGGTGATGAAACTGATAGTTCCAAATGGATCATGGAGTGGATGACTGAAAGCGAACACATCAAGTGCACCTCCAGAGATTTTGTTTCACACTTTCATTTCCCTTGTTTGGAGCATGGTAAAACTGAAATTCGAGTGCACAACATCCACACCATTTCAGATGACATGTTTAGTTGCACTATGGATAAAGAAAAGATGTGTGACTACACTGGTCCTCCCAAGCTAGAGCATTTCACCTTCGAGAATCAAACTCTCTATCATATGCTCACTTATACCATCTGCCCTCTGGCCGGAATGAATATAGATGGTACAATTTCAGATGTTCTTCGAAATGTCATCTATGCCATCTCTGAGAGACATGTATTTGATGTTGAGGATATGTTTCTGCGCATCTTGGAAGATTCTGCTCAATATCCTAAAACACTCAGAGTATATGGACCATGGATTCAGAAAGTGGTTGGTTATTCCATGCACATTGAATATTTGGCAAAGGCGAGCCATCAAAGCTTTATTCCTCTAGTTCGGGACACCCTGCAAGTCATGCAAGATATTTCTTCAGGTAAATCGCCCAAGTCAAGCCCTCAAGATTATCACAAAGTATCCGCTGGGCCACGTCTGCCTCAGCGCGACCGAATGATTACTCATCAACCTCCATCACAGCTTGAAGTCAGTATGCGCATGCAACAATTATTGCTAAAACACATTGCTGAAGATCGACAAGAGAAAGAACACCTTGCTGCCGAGCTGAATGCTATCAACAACTAAACAAGAATTACACATCTAATTGTGAACAAGAAATGACTCTGGAAATTACTTCGCAAGTTCTTCACCAAGAAACAACTCCTAGATGCTGATCTCAAAGAGCTCTATGAATACATTGACAAAGGCCTCTCAGTTGAAGATTATCAAACTCGCAGTACTTCTCCACTACCTGCTTGAGAACCAACTACTAATCTTCTACACATTAAGCTTCGCAAGCTGATTGAAGAATCTGAAGCCACCTCACCGACGGAAAAACCAGCCGAAGGAAATGTGCTATCACGTATGACTCATGTGGCCAAACCAAATGTGCCTTCATCATCTCAGCCTCAAGCTGCCATTCCCGAAGGAAAATCTATTGTTGCTGACGATGAAGATCTTCTAGTTACTTAGGAATCATAAACCTCTTCAGACAGTTCTTTTAGCGATGCCTCAGAGTGAATCAAGTTCACCACTTATTCACTCACGTTATTCGTCACCTTTTTGACACTAGTTGACAAAAAGGGGGAGAATTACATCAAGTTTTGATAGATTTGCTTTTTGCGTTCCGTTGGTTTGGTTTCGCGAGAGATTTGAAACTTTTTCTTAAAAGACTATCTGATTTGTGTTGTAAAACTTCTACGATGTAATGTTAATAACCCTGCCTGTTGCACTATTTCTCTCGAAGCATTTGTTTTGCAGGTGGAATTATTATCAGAAGATATGAATGGTTGCACTACAATCTCGATGGATTATATATCATCCGCGCGAATCATTATCTTGAATGATAGAAATTTACTCTACATACTTCAATGAATTGCAGGAGAATTTTACCTCAGACCTGTTACCCTACATACATCTAGGGGGAGTTTATTTCATCATCAAGCCAAGTAACACAAATTTACTCTTATTCGAATTACTTTTCACTTATCTATCTTCACTTTGATGATCATTTGTTTTGTCAACAACCATCCAAAAGGGGGAGATTGTTTGTGCAATGATAGGCCCCTTATGTTTTGGAGTTTTTTGAAATAAACAGTATGGGACTTATGTGTTTGTAAGTGCACACAGAGTAACAGGTCCTTGATATCATGAGGAGTTTGATGTAAACAATGAAGATAATCTCCATGTGTTGCAGCGAAGGTTATCACCGAAGATGATGTTAACAAGAGTGACCCCTCAAAAATTGCCGAAGTGAAGCAATTGGTTCGGTGTTTGTCCGAGGAAAATGACTGCGTCCGAGGAGATTAAAGATGAAGTGAAGACGTAGCATTTATTTCGTTGTTCTTCTTCTCTTTATTGAGTCATAGGACCACCATACTATTAAGAGGGGTGCAGCCTTTGAAACTTTGATTCTCTGATGCTAAACCCAAATCGTATGTAAGTTGTGAGAGAAATCTCTTTGTGTTCTGAGCAAATACTTGCTAGCAAGATACCGTGTTCTTCTTCGCTGCGAGAGATTTGTCTCTGATCAAGGAGTTAGCATTACTTGTTCCTCAAGTAATGTTACCGTTGCTCCAAAATCCGAGCGCTGTAAACGTGTCGGTTGGCCATTGGCTAGACCACGTGTCCAAAATGGTCATTTACCATCCGGGAAGGCTGGGACTATAAATAGCCACCTGCACCGACTTTGTCCGTTGGCTGCTTTGTTTGATTCTGGGAAGATTGTTGAGAAACCCCCTCTCCGAGTGATTTGAGTTTAAAATCCACTGAGAGAAAACCCCTAGAGCCGAAGAATTAGATAGTGGTTCAACATCACTCGAATCTAAGTCTAGTATGCTCCACCTATTACTCTTGAGAGCTGCAAACTCTCTAGACGGTTAGGTGTTAATTTCTTCAGAGACCAAGAGTGATTGTGGTTCTCGAAGAAGAAGTCTGTAAAGGTTAGGAGATCGGCTCAAGTATCTACCTTGAGTAATCGGCATTGGTTGATGAACCAATTTTCGAGGAGAATAGGGTGAAGAGAGTTTATCTTCCATGTTAAGTCACAACCCCTCCAACCAGACATAGTCCTAGTGCAGAAGGGTGAAATGGTCCAACAAATACCCTGTCACCATCGAGCATCACTGGTTACCTCTGTTACCCATGTTTACATTCGGTCTATTTTCTTTCATATGATTTGCCTCGACGCTTGTGTTAGTTTCCATTCTGTACTTAGTTTTAGCCTGCTGTTGTTTGTTTTTCATTCATCCTGCTGTCGGGTTATGGGAGTTTTGAGATTTCCAAAGAAATTTTAAAACTCCCATTCACCCCCCTTCTGGTAGACATAATTCGTTCCTATAAGCTCTTACTTAGACTTTGCTGAAGATAAGTTGAATTGCAATTGTTTGGTGACTAAGAACAGAGGTTCTTAAGTTTCAAGATAATGCATTGTTTGAACCATAACACGTGATTTGATTGCTACTTTATCATGATGAGTATTACAAGAAAGAGTTGCTGTTATGATGATAGGAAAAGTAATTGAAATTATCATTGATCAAAGATATACACTATACAAGCATTCACACTTCATAAATTATTTCTTTTATCATTTACCTACTCGAGGACGACTAGGAATTAAGCTTCGGGATGCTGATATGTCTCCAACATATCTATAGTTTATGAAGTATTCATGCCATGTTTACAACATTTTTATATGGTTTTGGTAAGATTTGAATGGAACTAACTTGGACTGACGCTGTTTTCAGCAGAACTACCGTGGTGTTGTTTTTTGTGCACAAATAAAGTTCTGGAAATGGGCTGAAACTTTTTGACGATTTTTTTGGAACAAAAGAGACCCTTGAAGCTTCATGGGAGGGCCAGAAGAGCCACGAGGGCCCCACAAGCCACCACGGCACGCCCAGGGGGGGTGATGGTGTCGTGGTGGCTTGTGTGCACCCTGTGGCCCATCTTCGCATAAGACCGATGCCAAAAAATCCTATAAATAGAGAAACCCCCATAAATAACCCTAGCACTTCGACTCCGCCACCGCAAGCCTCTGTATTTTCGATATACCATCTGGAGCCCAGTTCCAGCACCCTACCGGGGGGGGGGGGGAATCATCACCGGAGTCCATCTTCACCATCCCCGCAGCCACCATGATGAGGAGGGTGTAGTTCACCCTCGAGGATAGGGGTATGTACAAGTAGCTATGTGTTTGATCTCTCACTCATTTCTTGATTTGGCACAATCTTGATGTACCATGAGCTTTGTTAATATAGTTGAATCATATGGTGTATTCCCCTCACTATCTTGTTGTTATGAATTGAGTTTTTACCTTTGAGGTTTCACTATTATTGGATTGAATACTTTTATAGATTTGAGAACACTTGATGTATGTCTTGCATATGGATACCCGTGGTGACAATGTGGTGTTCTTTTGATTCACGTGATGTATGTTTTGGCACTCAACTCATGGATTCCCGAGGTGACATTGGGGTTGATGCACATTTTCGTCCTACTTTCTCCGTTAGAAATCTCACGGCACTCTTTGAAGTTCTTTGTGTTTGATTCAATATTATGAACCTGAAGTTGTTTGATGACTATCGTATAATTAACTCACGGATACTTTTGGTGACATTGGAGTATCTAGGTGACATTAAGGTTGTTGATGCGTACCATATGGTGTTATCTTAGTACGAACTCAGGGGTTGTTTGTGACACTTATAGGAATAGCTCAATAGATTAATCAGAAAGGAAAACTTTGAGGTGGTTTCGTACCCTACAAACAATTTTGTCTTTTGTTCTCTGCTTGATAAGAACTTTGGAGTGATTCTTTGTCGCACGTTGAGGGATTGTTATATGATAAGTATGAACCCTAGGCCTTGTTTCTAAGCATTGCAATACCGTTTGTGCTCCATTTTATCACTTGCTACCATGCTATTTTTTATTTCGGATTACACTTGTATCACCATCTCTTCCCCGAACTAGTGCACCTATACAATTTACCATTGTATTGGTTGTGTTGGGGACACAAGAGATTTCTTATATTTGATTGCAAGGTTGTTTGAGAGAGACCATCTTCATCCTACACCTCCCATGGATTGAAAATCTTAGGTCATCCACTTGAGGGAAAATTGCTATTGTCCTACAAAACTCTGCACTTGGAGGCCCAACACGAGTCTACAAGAATAAGTTGTGTAGTAGACATCAAAGTGGCACGAAGTTGGGCGGGAGGACGCGATGGTGGAGCATGACGTTTACCACGTCTACCAGCTGGAGGTTTTTCTGACCAGACCACCTCTAGATATTTTTGGCCAGCGCCTCCACCTCATCTGGGTTCCCCCAGGAAAGTCCCTTCTTCTTCCAGACATAAGTTTCCTCAGAGGCCCGCCGAAAATGCCAGGACCTCGGCCTGGCCGGCAGCAAGTGGCTTGGTGATGTAAAACCACTTGCGCTTCCACTCTTTGATGGTCTCTGTAAAGGTGCCTTTAAACTAGCCAACCTTCTGGTTTTTACTGATCATGGCATCTCTACACTCCGCGAGCTCGGAGCCGCTAGACTTCGGCTTGACGCCAAAGATCTTTAGCCATAGGTCGAAGTGCGGCTCAATATGGAGGAAGGCCTCGCATACCGTGATGAAGGAAGCGAGGTGGAGGATTGAGTTCGGGGCTAGACGGTGGAAATCCAGCCCATAGAAGAACATGACCCCGTGCACGAAGGGGTGCATCGGGAACCCCAGGCCTCTGACGAGGTGGGGAATGAAGACCACCCTCTCCCCTAGATAGGGGGCAGATACCCGTTGGGTTGGGTCCGGCGCATGACTGTTGACCTCCGTGTGGAGGTACCCCGCGCTGCGCAGCTCCAAGATGGTGCCCTCAGTAACGGAGGAACCAACCCAGTGCCCCTTGAGGTTGGCGTCGGCCATTGTTGGGAACAGAGATTGGGATGCGCTACGAAGGATGATGACGAGATTGGATCTACGCGATGGAGCTCGACAGGCAACAGGCGAGGGGAAATGAGAGCATGCTTTTTCCATCACTGTCTTTTTACTCCTATATAGGCTGGTAAAAGACTGTCGGTACAACAAACATTTATGTTTGTTACCCAGACTTGTACATAGGTGTATTGGCAAAGGAATAGCTTCACCAACTCCCAAAGCGAGGCCAAGCCAGAGAAGCAGCTCTTAGTGAGATCAAAGAGTGGATCAAGAAGACCAAGACAAAGCTAGATAGAAGAGCATCACATTGGGAAGGCCTCCCTTGCCGGGCAGGAGAGCCTGGCCGGGTCGAGACAATCCCAGGGACGAATCTAAGACTTCCCCGGCAGGCTTGCCAGGGCCGTAGGGGCAAATCTCCCCGCCAAGGCGCAGCCGCTCCACGCTCCACCTGACAGCGATGCAAATCACCTATCAATGCGGTGTCGAGCCCTCAAGTGATTAAGTGGCTTCCACTAAGCACGTGGCGGCCATTTGGAAGACAGATTACCCTCATATGACACCCGTCCATAGGCGTGTCAAGCAGATAAGCAAAAGATAATTAAGCGGCAGGCCAGGCTTGCTGGGCTGCATCCTGAGCATGACACCTGGCGGTGCATTTAATGCACTTTGTCCTAACTGCCAGAGTTAGGTATGATAGCACTGTTAGCTATCTAATCACGAGATAATTACTGTTTTGCCACTATGGTTACCCCTTGAGCTATAAAAGGAGGGCCATGGCAAACTAGAGGGGGATTCAGACCCTTGCACACTTGTACGCGCGTAGCTGCTCTTCTCGAGGTGACGAGCGATGCGTGCTCATCGTGTTCCTCCATCCAATCCACCAAAGCAGGGTTAGGGTTTTACGCCTCACAGCAGCCCGAACCTGGGTTAAAACCACCCGTGTCATCGCCGTCGCGTTGTTTCATTGCTTCCGCTCTTTGTGCAATGTGATCATCCCCCTTGCCAAACCACAAAGGGGCCGATGGCCCCATAGGTGATCGTGTTCCACCACGTCATCTTTGGCGCGTTAGGTAGGGGGCGAGCGCTTGCGCGAACCCAAAGTTGAGAATAGCGCGTCAATCATCATCATCAACATCATCATCGTCATCATCTTTTCGCATGGTGCCTAAGAAGAAACCCGTCACTACTGCGCACCCTTCCTCTTTGAAGGCCCCCTCGCATGTGTCCGCGGACAGCTCAGTCACTGTGGCGGCATTGGGTGAGGTGGCTACTGCGGGAGACGTGACCGGTGTAGACGGCGTTGTCATTGCGTCCCCCGTGGATAAAGCTGGAGCAGGAGGCGCCGAGGGAGGGAAACATCAGCAACAACCTGACAGGCATAGGCCACAAGCTACGGGTGGAGGGGACACTTAGTCTCTGCCTCCTCGTCGTACCAATGGGCGCAGCCACAGTGACAACGCCCGCTCTAGCGTGGGTCGTGACCCTCTAGCCGTACCTGTAACGCGCGTGGCTACGAGGCACACGCCTTGCCCTGGGTAGGGTGACCAAGACGGAGCACCAAACGGGGTTGCCAATCCTCGGGCGAACCCTGCTCATCACCAAACTTCTGTGGCGACTGGCTCGCAACAGCAAGAACACGGCGCCGCCCATGCTGGTACTACCAGGAGTCGAGCGACATCACGATCTGCCTCATCATCTATGCCAAGCATAGCTTCTGAAGCCATGGCGCGGCCCCAACTCCTGCTAAGATTTCCACCAGCAGCTGATCAAATGGATGCGTGGAGAGCCACTATCCAGAGCTTGACCAGCTTTGCTGAAGCTGAGGGATCACAGCGGGCGGAGCCATCACGACGCCCACAAGCAACGACAAAGGCTCGAGCTAATGGCCGTGTTGAGGGGGCCACGCCAACGGTGCAGTCCCCTCCGCAACAGCAGGCCTAAAGGAAACAACCAGAACCACACGACCAGGAGCCCGATGAAGCATCAATGGCCTTGTCTGATCCACGAGCCCGTCGAGATCAACGGCAAGTCCTGGTTGATCGGCACAAAGAAGATGCGTGCGTCACCATAGAGCTGCGCCGGGAGACCTAGCGTCAATCTGACAGGCGCAACGGCCCACAGATCAGTGGCAAGTCCTGGAAGATCGGCGCAAAGAAGATGTGTGCATCACCATAGAGCTGCGCCGGGAGACCTAGCATCAATCTGACAGGCGCAACGGCCCACACATCAGTGGCAAGTCCTGGAAGATCGGCGCAAAGAAGATGTGTGCATCACCATAGAGCTGCGCCGGGAGACCTAGCATCAATCTGACAGGCGCAACGGCCCACACATCGACGAACCCCCGCCCAGTGATGGCGGGTACTTACCCTTCGAGGTTGGGTGCCTTGCCTTCACTCGCGAGCTGCGGCAAGTCCGCTGGCCGTCTTCCCGCGTCTTCAAACCTGAGTTACCAGAAAAGTACGATGGAAAGCTGAACCGACAGAGTTTTTGAGCATTCACACAATTGTTGTTCAAGCCGACGACGGCACAAATGAGAAAGTGTTCGCCAACTACTCCCCTTTGGCCCTCAAACCAAACGTGAGGTCGTGGCTGATGCACCTCCCGGAGAATTCCATTTCATCATGGGCTGACTTGTGCAATGAATTTGTTGGCGCCTTCACGGGCGGCCATCAAGAACCTGGACGGCCCAGTGATCTGCAAGTTCTTCCACAGAAGGAAGGGGAGAGTTTGCGGAAGTACATGCAGAGGTTTAGCCAAGTGCATAGGAACATTCTAGAGATCCACCCGACAGCTGTGATTGTCGCGTTCTACTCAAACATGCGCAATAGGAGGATCTGTTCCAAAATGAACGTCTGGCTGCCCAAGACCATCAATGAATTGTACACTTTGGCAAACAAGTGTGCTCGGGCTGAGGAAGGAAGGCGACTCCCCGGGGACGAGGTTGGCATCGAAGTCGATTCAGAGGACGACGAATAGACCGCAAACCCGAAGAGGAGGAACCAGAAGCACAATAAGAAACACAAAGAGAAGTCAGTATTGGGCGTTGAGGGCTCTGGCGATCTTGGCACCGACAAGAGGCACAAAACCGAAGCCCCCAGCAAGGAAGCTGCCGCATGCGCTGATTGCCGGAAGACTACGGCGGCGGAGAAAGCTGGGAAGTCTGATGGGCCATACTACAAGATCCACCACACTAAAGGGCATGACCTTCAAGAATGCCATCAAGTTGAGCAACTTGTTAAGAAGCAGAAGGCTGAGTATGAGAAGCATGACAAGGAAAGAGACCAGGAAGGTGGTGTCGGGAAGGGCCGTGGTGGTAGAGGAGGCCACCGCGGCAAAAGGAAAAACCAGCTAGAGGCCGCGAGAAGAAAGAGGAAGATGGTGAGAGTGACAAAGGGGATGAAGAGGAAACCAGTGAGCAAGAATTCCAGAAAGCAACTGAGGCCCTATGCATTGATGGAGGTGCATATTTACACTCCTCTCACCGCCAGCTCGAGCAGTGGGCGCGTGAGGTCAATGCCGTGGAGCCAGCTGCAGACTCCCGGAAGCCGCTCAAATGGTCCCGCACGCCTATCATCTTTTATAAAGAGGATCACCCTGACCGTACCACCACGGTAGGGTGTTTGCCGTTGTTGGTTTCACCAACAATCCGCAACCTCAAAGTCACAAAGATGCTAGTTGATGGAGGGGCTGGATTGAATCTGATCTCCCCCATGGTGATCAGCAAACTACATATATCTGATGAAGAGCTTAAGATTACTGGCACGTTCCAAGGAATCAACCCCGGCAGGAGCCGTCCTAAGGGGAAGATTACACTGCCAGTAACGTTTGGCGGAGAACTATACTACCAGACCGAGAGAGTTGTGTTTGATGTTGCCGAACTTCCCTTCGGAACAATAGGATTCTTGGTTGTCTGGCTCTGGCAAAATTCATGGCGGCATCCCACTATGCCTATAATACTTTGAAGATGCCAGGGCTGATGAGCGTCATCTCAATTCTGCCAGACAAGAAAGATGCAGTATTATGCGTGGATAAGATGTATCGAGACGCGATAGCAGCTGAGGCTGCAGAAGCCAAAGCTCCTGCCAAGGAAACAAAGAAGGAAAAGAAGACTAGCAGAGATGCCGGCAAGGAATCTGGGAAGCGTGCCTCTCCAGAGTGCGCCGCACCTGTTGATGACCTGCCGGAGAGTTCCACTAGTAAGAAGTCCAAGGTTGCTTCACCTGCTGTGAAGAAGGTCCCAGCAAGGCAGGATGGCGCTGACAGTACCTTCACCGTCAGTGCCACCCTTGATGACAAATAGGAAAGCATGCTCGTTGCCTTCCTGTGGGCGAATGTTGATGTGTTTGCTTGGCAACCATCTGACATCCCTGGCGTTCCCAGGGAGGTAATCTTGCACCACCTTGTTGTCTGCCCTCATGCTCGGCCCGTCAAGCAGAAGGTCAGAAAGCAGGCTTTGGAGCGGCAACAATTTATTGTCGATGAGATCAAGAAACTTGAAGCAGTTGGTTTAGTCAGGGGAGTGTTGCATCCGACATGGTTAGCAAACCTAGTGGTAGTGCGCAAGGCAAATGGGAAGTGGAGGCTTTGCATAGACTTCACATACCTAAACAAGGCCTGCCCGAAGGACCCTTTCCCCTTGCTATGCATTGATCAGATTGTGGATTCCACCTCAGTATATGATTTGCTTTCCTTTTTGGATGCCTACTCTGGGTACCATCAGACATTCATGTCCAAGGAAGACAAAGAGAAATCCGCATTCATAACTCCATGTGGCACATACTGCTTTGTACGGATGACTTTCGGGTTAAAGAGCACTAGATCCACCTTTGCAAGAGCAGTGCAGATTGGTTTTGAGCCACAGTTGCACAGGAATGTCGAAGCTTACATGGATGATATAGTGGTCAATACAAAGAACAAATCAAAACTTATTCAAGATTTAGAGGCAACCTTTGTGAACTTGCGCAAGATCAACCTGAAGTTAAACCCTTAGAAGTGTGTGTTCGGCGTACCTTCCGGCAAGCTCCTGGGTTTCTTTGTATCTCACCGAGGGATAGAAGCCAAGCCCGACAAGATCAGAGCAATTGAACATATTCAAGCACCCAGGACCGTCAAGGATGTGAGGCGCCTAACTGGATGTGTTGCCGCGTTAAGTAGGTTCATTTCCAAGTCTGCCGCACGCGCCTTGCCGTTCTTCAAAATTTTGAAGAAGGCAGGGCCAATGAAGTGGACCCCGGAGGCAGAAGTTGTTGGCATTCTGGGAACCAAGGTACCCAGACTTGCCTGCCTGTAGCCCATGGCGTAGCACCATCGACGGCCTGGTACGGCCTGGCTACAAGACCATCAAGACAAGACCCTCACGAGGGGCCAAGCCTTGCGAGCCGGACTACACCAAGACCTTCTTGAGGGAGCGGCCTCCTGAGGAGCGGAGATTTCTATGCAGGTGCCCGACTTCATGAGGTTGTGATGACGCAAGCCATGACGACCAAGGCCAGTTGGGCGCCAGCAGGCGCAGAGGAGGCAGTTTTCTCTTTGGTGCTAAGGAGGCAAGGACAGGCATGGGTTCCCGAGGAATCTAGCAAAGGTTTCCATTCTAGTGCAACAAGATCAAGACCACCAGGACGGCAGGACGGATGTCATCGCCGAGCCCACCGCAACGTCACAACCAGAAGCTTTGCACGCGAAGACCACCTTTCATCAGGATAAGATGTACTGCTTGTCCCCTTTCAAATTGGCCACTGTGGGATCCCTTCCCGCCTACGTTTTGGGGGAAGAGGACCGAGGCCACTATAAGTATAGATTAGCCACAACTGTAGAAGAGATCGACTGATTCCCTCAGCAGAGCAGACCTCGCGAGGTTGTTCATCCTCAGCCCCTCGTGAGGCCAATCCACCACAAAGTAGGTGTAGGGTTTTACACCGCAAGGTGGCCCGGACCTGGGTAAACTGCCGTGTCCACCTTCTTCCTTGTTCATCGAGCTAGGCCGTGGGCCGACGAGCCAGTCGGATGGAGTGGTTGAGTTCTTCACACATGCCCCAGAGTTTGAACCTTTCTTGGGTCTGTGGAGCCCTGAATCTGACATTTGGCGCGCCAGCTAGGGGTGTGTCGAAGCCTCTCTTCCACCATTCCCTCCACCACCGTTCCACTGCTCCTATGGCCGACGCTCGCCGTGTTCGTGCCGAGCGCTGGGCCGGTCGTGTCGCCCAGACGGTAGCCGT
Source organism: Triticum aestivum (assembly GCF_018294505.1). Taxonomy (NCBI): domain Eukaryota; kingdom Viridiplantae; phylum Streptophyta; class Magnoliopsida; order Poales; family Poaceae; genus Triticum; species Triticum aestivum. Next base: position 128,511,911 of record NC_057796.1, read on the forward strand.
GGGCAACGGCGTTCCTCGCCGCACCACCTCCCCGGTGGCTAACGCCGCCACTCACCCCGCTGCTCGTGAGCAGCAGGACTCGTCGCTGCCACCATCCGCACGGCGCGACGGCCGCACCGCAACTCCATCACCCACTCCAGCCATGGCATCGTCTTCTCATGCTCGTCGCGGGCCGGTGAACGTGCAGGCTGCGCTGCTCACGACGCGCGAGCTTCTGCGTTACCGTCCGGCCAACGACTGGCTTGGCGGCATCGCCGAGCTCGTCAACGCCGTCGGAGAAGCCCCAGCACCGTCCCGTTCACGTCGTCCCTGGCGGGCGACGTGGCTCATGGCGCGCCTCCTCCTCCTCCTTTGCGCGGTGCAGACCCTGAGCCCAGGCGTGAGGCACCCCAGCGCGACCCGCCATGCCGGGCGCCCGCGCATGATGAGGAAATCTGCCAGGTGGTGCAGCGGCCGCAGGCCGAGGCGCGCGCGCTCCCAGCACCGCCGCGCCAAGACCGTGTGCTGCCAGAGGCGGTTGCGCGCTCCCCCATGCGACCGTCCCCTGTGAGTGCGGCAGGCTGCCGTGCTTTCAACTCGGAGCTGCGCCGCGTCGTGTGGCCTGACAAGTTCAAGCCAGATCTGCCTCCATGCTATGACGGCACCCGACCCCGCTGAGTTCCTCCAGCTCTATGAGCTGAGCATCGAGGCGGCGAACAGTGACGACAAGGTCATGTCGACGACATGGCCCTCAAGGATGGCGCGCATTCTTAGCTCATGAACCTCCCGGTGGGGTCAATCTCCTCCTGGGACGAGCTACACGAGCGTTGCATCACTAACTTCCAGGCCACTCGCGACCGCGCCCCTACAGCAGGCGACATGCGGTGCATAAAGCAGCAGCCGGGGGAAACCTTGCACAAGTACATACAACCCTTCATGAGCGTTCGCCTCAAGATCCCAAAGGTGTCAGACGAGGGTATCATTTTGGTGTTCTCTGATGGCGCCTGGGTTGTCAAGATGATGGAGGAGCTTGGCATACACGAGGATCTGTGTTCGGCTCTGGAGATGTTCAACATGGCGACCAGGTGCGCGAGGGCAGAAGAAGGGCGCCTCTCCCTCCTGGAGCTCCCGGAGGTCGATCCTGAAGACAAGAAGGCCAAGGCTAAGGAAGTGAAGCGCAAGGGCCCCGCCATGCTGGCCGCAGAGCCCGAGATTAAGTGCGGCCGTGACCTCGATGAGCCTCCCAGGGGCAGCTGCCCGTTCTGCATCTTCCACAACGTCCACAGCCACAACACTAACGACTGCCAGGAGCTCAGGGCAATCCATGAAGGGCGCCTTGGCCTTCGTCCCAAGCGTAACGACCGTGGCTACGGCCATAGATGAGGCCGTGGTGGAGGCTGCTGGGACAACCGCGACCCTCGGCAGGACTGGTGTGATCAGCCTCGTGAGGACCGCTGGCAGGGCTAGCCTCGTGATGGCCCCTGGCATGACCAGCCTCGTGAGGACCCTCCTCAGGGCAATGCCGGCCTCCCTCCGCCGCCACCGCCGCCAAGGAGGAACGATGACAACCGCCAAGATGATGGGGCTAGGGGCTTCCAAGAGCCTCGAGCAATCGCCTGCATCCTGGGTGGCGCACAGGCTCCTGCCTCTCATCGCATCTTCAAGCAGTTCGCTCGTGAGGTGAACGCGACCCTTCCCAAGCTTGAGGCGGCGTGTCCCCTCAGGTGGTCCAAGCACGCCATCACCTTCGACTCTATGGACCAGCTCAAGTGCTCAGCCGCCGTTGGCGCGCTCCCGATGCTCTGCGTGCCAACCACCAGCAACATCCTCATCACCAAAACACTCATCGATGGTGGCCCGGGGCTCAATATTCACTCCGTCGAGACATTCGAGATGCTCCAGGTGCCCTACGACCAACTCCTCCCCACCAAGCCCTTCTCAGGAGTGACCGACGACTCCATCGTTCCCCTAGGGTAGATACGCCTCCCGGTCACCTTCGGCAAGCGCGACAACTACCACACAGAGCTCATTGACTTCGACGTCGCCCACATTCGCCTCCCATACAACGCCATCCTCGGGTATCCGGACCTCGCCAAGTTTATGGCAGCTACTCACCACGGCTACAATGTCGTCAAGATGACAGGAAGTAGCGGTACCATCACAGTCGCTTGCGACGAAAGGATGCGGTGTGCTCCCTCAAGCGCGCCTACCAGGCCGCGGAAGTCGAGAACTCAGATGGCGAGGGTGCGATCCTGCCTCCTGAGGCCATCCCCAAGAAGAAGAAGCAGCTCCTCCCAAGGGGCTGTCTGGAGGCTAGGGCACCCGACGATCATGCTTCAGGCCCTACGCCCACCACTGGGGCGCCTTTCCCTCTCACATCGGAAGGTGCGCCCGGCGCCTCTCTTAGGACAGGCTCGGGGGCTCTCCTCTCGAGGGCCTCTGACCTGACCAGCGTCACGAGGGAGGCATTCGAGCACCACGTGGGGACGTGTTTTGACGCACGCCTCCGTGAGTTAGGCGTAGGGCGCGAGGCGTCAGGCGCTCAGGAGTTCATCACCAAGGCAATCGAGGAGCTTCAGGAGCCGCAAGCCATGAGTGGCGAGCGTCGCCCCGCACCATCCAGTGCAGCTACTGCCCCTACCATGGGTGGCGAGCTGCGCGTCTGCGTCAACATCCCAGGCCTCAATAGGGCTGCTTTTCAGGAGCTCTTCTGGCCGTCCCATGTCGGCCGGATTGGGGGCTACCCCTACAGCTACGTTCGCATGTCGTTTGACCTGCTGAACATGGTTGTCTTGCACCAGTGCTACATGCAGGGTGTCCTGGCGGCTCAGAAGGACAGGCGCCAGGCGGTCTTGACGGAGGAGGTGCCGGAACCTCCGAAGCCTCCGGGGCCTCAGGAGTCGGCTGGCTCGTGAGGAGCGATCTGTGCAGAGCGCGTCTTTAGCTACTCCAACACTTCTACAACGATGGTGCAAGGTGGCTTTTTGGTCTGTTCAGTTGAGGTTGCCCCTCGGGGTGCATTATCCTCAAGCTGTTAGGGCCCGCCCCTACAGCCTGTATCGTTTTGCGCATGTATCAGAACTGGCTTCGCCTCTTATGAATTTCTTAAACATTGCAACCTGCATGTCCGGTGCTTCACCACCATGAATGTTGCGCGCCCTCATGAGCCCGCCCACAACTGCCTCATGATTAAGGACTAGCACGGTGTCTGTGCTCGCGTCCGTCCCTGCAGCGTCGCTAAACCCAAGTGGCCGAGCTCTGTCTCACGGGCTAGCTCCCGTGCACGTAACCTCCCGTGGTCCTTGGTGCCTTGTTCTCGCATGAGGTAATCGCAAGTGGATGAGTCAGGGTGCACGACCCGGTGCCTCACCGCCGCGGAAGCCGCATGCCGGTTGTCTTTCTTTGGGATTGTTGCATGAGAAGGCTGGACACGGCGTCTGTGCTCGGGCCCGTCCCTGTAGCATCGATAACCCCAAAGGCTGAGCTTTGTCTGGCGGGCCGGCCCCGTTCACGTGACCTCCTGGGGTCGTTGGTGTTTGGCCTTCTCATGCGATGTCCTTCGGAGATTCACTCGGTGCAGGCCACCTCAATATCTCACAGGTTTCTTACAAGCGCCACGCGCTGAAAATATAGGCGCAACCTACCATGAGGTAGGGCCTCGAGAGTCCCGCGCTGGCTCACGAGTGTCCATATACACCTCTTCCAGTTCTGCTGTGCTAGCCACGTTTACGAACGGGGCTATACACGCCCCGAAGCCCCCCGATGGAACTCCCACCCATGCACCAGTGGAATCCCCGTGCTCCGCGCTGGCGGACGACATGGTCGAGGAGCGACTATGCCTACGCACATGTGGAAGCCCCATGCTCCGCGCTGGCGGACGACATGGTCGAGGAGCGGCTATGCCCACGCTAAAGTGGAAGAACCATGCTCCACACTGGTGAATAAACAACTAAGGGCACCCTAGTGGCTTCAACAACCTCAGGATGGCCTGTAGCCTCGCTGTACGGCCCCACCGTGCAGTTTTTCCCTATGGGAGGCCCGCGCAAGGGGGCTGGGCATGGGGCCTACGCTCAGCCAGTCCTAGCGCAGGCCACCTCACCAAGTCTCTCGCACCTAGTCTTCTCGCGTCCCTCCCAGGCAAAAGCTGGCGAGGAAAGGCATGGAGGGCTCCGGATTAACTCGAACGTTGCTCACGTTTCCTTCATGAGGTATGTCCGTACGTCAAGGGGGACCCCTGAGCATCACCACTCAGGGGTCTCACTGGTCACGTAGCCCCTCACCCCTTGGCCTCGTCCTAGTGATCCGGACGCCCCAACGGCGGTCGAGGTATGTGTGGGGCCGGGCCCTGCCGATGCTGAACGCTAAGATAAACAGGAAGGAAACCGAGCACGAAAAGGAAATCACGGAGTTCCAGCAAGTTATTACAAAACATAATGTTCCACAAATTTAAGCAGAAGTTCTCACGCCTCCACGAGGCACGATAAATGTTGCAGGGTCAAACTAGGAAGAAGGGCCACCGTCGCCTTGGCCGCCGCTGCCGCTCGCCTTGGGAAGCCCATCGTCGATGATGCTGCCTCCATCTTCGCTGCCGCTGGCCTCTTCCCTCACGGCTTCGGGGTCAGAGACGCAAAGGAACTTCCCCAGTAGGGCGTTCACCTGCTCCTTCATGGCCTCAACGGCAGTGGTGCGGGACTCAAGAGCCACTAGCTCGATCGGTGCGCTGAGGTCAAAGCCTGGGTCCCGGAGGTGGAGGTGGCTGAAGACGTGCGTCGCGGCCGCAGTGAAGAGTGAGCGGCACTCCCCCTCCACCCAGGAGTCCACTCCAGCGGCGACGTCCTCAAGCGCCTTAACAAGCTTGGGCAAAAGCCCGACGAAGCCGTCCTCAGGGGTCTCCAGCAGCTCTTCGTACCCTCCCCCGCAGATGGAGCGCAGCGACTAGCGAGACTTGAGCTCGAGGGAGAGGAAGGCCTTTCGTTCCACAGTCGCTGACTTCTTGGCGGTGGCAAGGGTCATCTCCCTGGCCTCTAGCTGAACTGATGCCTCGGAGACTTGCTGGGCATCGAACGCCCGGGCCTTGTCTACCTCCGCCTTCGGCTTGCCCAGGCAGTCCCGCTCCACGGTTTAGTCGGCGGTCGCCTGGGCCAGCATGGCAACGCGATCAGTGAGTGTAGCTTCATGGGCCTTGATATCCTCCTCTCGCTGCTGAAGTAGTTGGCCGTGGGCATCCTGCTCCTCGCGGAGAGCTTTCAGCCCAGCCTCCGCCTTATTGCAGCACTCCTCGGCGGATGCTGCGTCGGCCAGCGCCATGTCACGAGCCGTCGTGGCTTCACTGGCCTCCTTATTGCTCTCTGCGGCGGCGGCCTCGGCCCGGCTCCAAGCCATCCTAGCGGACGCGTTGGCCTAGAGCCACCCCGAGATAAGCCCCATGCGTTCCATCACCAGGCACATGTCGACGTCTCGGAGATTGGTCCGTAGCCGATCTAGTGTGGTGTAGGGTTCCTGTAGAGCCCCGGGCCTGACGAGGGGGCCGCAGTCCGCTAGTACAAGGGCCTAGGGAGGAGGCGGCACCGACACGTGGGCTGGCGTCGTCGCAGCAGCAAGGGCAGCTTGGGGCCCTGGAGCCTCTGAACTCCCCGCGGGTACGATGGGGGTGGGCGGCTCTGGAGCCTGCTGGATCACGGAGCTAGACTCCTCATGAGGTTCCACCACCGTGCTATGGGGGGCCGCTCTGTTGCAAGGGAGCGCGAAGCGACCTCTTCCCTCTGCGCTAGAGCCGCCACGGCAGAGGCGAGCGGTGGCGCCTCCGGGGTCCCGCCTCCCTCCTTCCTCTTCTTCACCATGATGCCCATCCTGGTCACCAGGAGGGGAGCACTGTGGGCATGGTATCAAGGGCAACAAACAAAAACAAGGTAAGGTACTTACTCATCAGGGGTAATGTACGCCCTCTTCCCAACCGGGGCGGGGCGCCTCCGATCTTCCTGGCTGTGGACTTTGCCGCGTGTTTGGGGTTGGCGGGGCGCGCATCGGCAGGCCTCGGTGCCGCGATGACGGTAGAGGCAGAGGCGCCGCCTCAAGAGTGGGGCGCCACCCCACTCTTCTTTGGGGTCATTTGGCCTGACCCCCGCAGGGCCCGGGGAGTGGCCCCGGACCTCGTGACGACCCCGGTGGAGCGTGGGGATTCCACGGCCGGGGACTCGACGGCGTCATCAACATCTATGAGTCCGCGGAGAAGCTCGCTCTGAGACGGGGGAGAGGTCTCCGCCACATCGTCCACGATCGCCTCCGAGTCTTCCTCACCCTCTTCGCCGGTGTTGTCGTGAGAAGACACCAACACCGAGGAATTGGGGAGCTCGGGTGGCACGAGCCCCAGATGGTTGAAGACGGGCATGGCCGCGACCAGCGCCACCCTGTCGACAAAGCGGTACAGCGGGATGTAGGCCGCCAGGAGGTAGCCCGGCTCCCCCTCGACTAGGGTGTTCATGGCCTTGTCCAGCTCCTCGCCCGTCAAGCTCCCCGAGCACAGCCGGATGTCATCCTCTGCGCCCTTGAACTCCCACATTGGGCGCGTGTGCGCTTCGAGTGGGGCAGGCACTGCGTCATGAACTCCTTGACAAGCATGCCCCCTTTTAGCGCCCCGGCATCCATGTCTGCGATCATCTTCCTCAGGACTGGTGCCACCCGGGGGTCGGAGAGCTTCTCATGACCCCACCTATCACGCTTCTCCGACAGCTCGGTTTGTAATTCCAGCCGCATGTTGAGGCCCTAGGCATCCATGAAGACCCACTAGCGCCGGAAGTTCTCCACCTTCTTCCCTGCCCTCATGAGCGCATTGCCCTTGTGGACCGCGGAAAAGGATACACAGCTGGAGCACTGGGTTGGATCGTGCATCCCCAGGTAGAAGAAGTGGCGGAGGAGCGGAACGGAGGGCCGCATGCCCACGAATGCCTTGCAGTAAAATGCGAAGATGGACAGGAGGAGGATGGATTCGGGATGAAGATGCAGAGCCTGGACCTGGTAGTGGTCGAGGACGATGGTGAACCACCCGAAGAAAGGCGGGACAAGCCCCGCAAAGACGCTGTGGAGGAAGAAGGGATAAACTGTTCGTGCGAAGGTCCTCTGCTCGGCGGAGCCGGCCAGGAGGACGGTCTTGTTCCACTCCTTGGCGTCGCTCGCCGTGAGCGAGAGCGCGGCGGCAACGTGCTTCTCCTTGGTGATCGAGGACGCGCCGAGGGCCAGCGCATGTGAAGAGGAGGAGCTCGCGGCCGGCGCGGTAGGCTTCGCCTTCACGGACGCCATTCACGACATCTTGGAGGAAGAGGTGCAGGGGGGACGAGGAATGAGGCCGGATCTGGAGATGCTCTCGGCTGGAAGAAAGGGGATCTGGAGCAAGGCGTAGAGACGGCAATGGTGGCTCGGTAGCGGGCACCAGTCTTTTGTCAACCTGGGCAGTTGCCGAGGCGGCTTGGCGAAGCGGAGATGCCCACGTCCCATCAAGCGCCACGCGTCGGCCTGGACCACGGGCGATTGGGGCCTGCGGCGCTTCACCCTTGCCCTTTGGCTTCGCCTCGAAGCCAAGTCCGGGCGCGCCTTGGGCCCGAGGGCTACTGTTGGTGTTCTCAGAACCAGGGTACCCAGACTTGCCTACCTGCAGCCCACGGCATGGCACCATCGATGCCCTGGTATGGCCCGCCTACAAGACCATCAAGACAAGACCCTCGCGATGGGCCAAGCCTCACGAGGCGGACGACACCAAGACCTCTGGAGGGAGCGTCCTTCCCAGGCGGCCTCCTGAGGAGCGGAGATTTCTATGCAGGTGCCCGAACTCATGAGGTTGTGCGCAAGCCATGACGACCAAGGCCAGGTGGGCGCCAGTGGGCGCAGAGGAGGCAGTTTCCTCTTTGGTGCTAGGGAGGCAAGGACATGCATGGGTTCTCGAGGAATCTAGCAAAGGTTTCCATTCCAGTGCAACAAGACCAAGACCGCTAGGATGGCAGGACGGATGTCTTCGCTGAGCCCACCGCAGTGTTATGACCAGAAGCTTTGCAGGCAAAGACCACCATTCTTCGGGATAAGATGTACTGCTTGTCCCCTTTCAGATTGGCCACTGTGGGATCCCTTCCCGCCTACGTTTTGCGGGAAGAGGACCGAGGCCACTACAAGTCTAGATTAGCCACCACCGTAGAAGGGATCGACCGATTCCCTCACCAGAGCAGACCTCGCGAGGTTGTTCGTCCCTTGTACTAGTTCATCCTCAGCCCCTGGTGAGGCCAATCCACCACAAAACAGGAGTAGGGTTTTACACCGCAAGGTGGCCCGAACCTTGGTAAACTGTCGTGTCCACCTTCTTCCTTGTTCATCGAGCTAGGTCGTGGGGCGACAAGCTGGTTGGCCGGAGAGGTTGAGTTCTTCGCACATGCCCCAGAGTTCGAACCTTTCTTGGGTCTGCGGAGCCGTGAATCCGATAGAAGCTGCACTGCGAGACCTCAAAGCATACCTTTCCTTTGGTCCCACCTTAGTCGCTCTATGCCACAAGAGGCGTTGCTGCTATACTTAGCAGCAATGAACCAAGTGGTTAGTGCAGCGCTGGTGGCGCAGCGAGAAGTGGATGAGGAAGCAGCTGCAACAATTGTCCCTTCGGGAGATAAAACTGGGCCAGTCACGGCAAGGTCACACACAGATCAAGGGGAAGCAGAGCAACGTAGCAAAGGCATTTCCAAGACCGTGGCAAGGAAGAACGTGGTGCAACGACCAGTATACTTTGTGAGCTCCCTGTTGCAGGGGGCTAGGTCAAGGTATTCTGGAGTGCAAAATTTGATCTTCGGCCTCATCATGGCCTCGAGGAAACTATGCCACTACTTCCAAGCCCATGAGATCACAGTTGTTACCCGTTTTCCACTATAGCGCATACCAAGGAACGTTGAAGCCACTGGCAGGATAGTTGAATGGGCACTAGAGCTATCAAGTTTTCGCCTGAAGTATGAAAGTACCTCAACCATTTAGGGCCTTAGCGGAATTCATTGCAGAATAGACACCCACTCCAGACGAAGAAATACCAGAGTTAGTTATTCCCGGCAAGGAAACGCCTCAGGAATGGATCATGTATTTTGATGGTGCTTTCTCATTGCAAGGTGCTGGAGCTGGCATGCTTCTTGTTGCACCCATCGGAGAACACCTCAAGTATGTGGTTCAAATGCACTTCCTATGGGAGAAGGCCACCAACAACACTGCTGAATACGAAGGGCTCCTTATCGGGCTCAGGATCGCAGTGGAAATGGGAATCAAGAAGTTAATCATCCGTGGAGACTCCCAACTTGTGGTGAGACAAGTCAATAAGGATTACCAAAGCCCATTGATGGAAGCCTATGTTGAAGAAGTGAGAAAGCTGGACAAGCATTTTGATGGATTGCAAATAGAGCACGTGCCGCGTGCGGAAAACAACATCGCCGATCATTTGTCAAAATGCGCTGCACAAAAGCTTCCTGTGGAACCAGGAACATTTTTGCTCCACCTGACTCAACCTTCAGTATATCCATCGACGATGGCTAGAAAAGAGAGGAAGTTGGACTCCGGGAAGTATCTCCCGGCAGAGTCTCCCGGGCTAGAAGAGAGGCTGGCGAGAACCTCTCCACTTCGGTTGGTGAGTTCCACTCTCCCCCGGAACCGCAGGTTCTTGCAGTCGAGGTGAGCGCTCCCATGAATGAGGAGGTGCCATTGGTCCTTGTTGTTGAGCCTCAGGCTCCAACTTGGGCACGACACGTAGTTCAATACCTTCAAACACGACACCTTCCCAAAGAGCAAGAAGAGGCTGAAAGAGTAGCCCGACAGTCTAGTATGTACCAGTTTGTCGATGACACTCTATACAGAAGGATGCCAAACGGTGTGAAATTGAAGTGCATTTTCCAGGAAGAGGCTAGAACTATTGGTAGAGATACACAAGGGTGTGTGTGGCTCCCATATTGGATCAAGAGCCTTGGCTGGGAAAGCTTTCCGACAAGGTTTCTACTGGACCACGGCCCTCCAAGATGTGATCGAGCTAATCACCAGATGTGAAGCCTAGCAGTTCCATTCCAAGAACATTCATCAACCAGCTCAAACTCTCCAGACGATACCTTTTTCCTGGCCATTTGCAGTCTGGGGCCTCGACATCTTGGGCCCCTTCCCCCGTGCTACCGGGGGCTTTGAATTCTTGTACGTCACCATAGACAAGTTTACAAAGTGGTCGGAAGTGGAGCCAGTGAGGAAGGTGACCGCACAATCAGCTATCAAGTTCATGAAAGGATTGGTGTACAGATTTGGAGTTCCCGCCAGGCTAATCACTGACAGTGGCACCCAAGTCACGAGCCGCGCCTTCATGCAGTACATCCAAAACCTTGGAAGCAAGGTCTCCTTTTGCTTCTGTTGCTCATCCCGGAGCAACGGGTAAGCTGTGAGGATGAATGCTGAAGTGCTGCATGGAATCAAAACCAGAACTTTTGATAGGCTGCAAAAGTGCAGCAGACGCTAGATCGACGAGCTGCCGGTGCTTCTTTGTTCCCTCCGTACGACACCAAATCGAGCCACCGGCCAGACTCCCTTCTCCCTAGTCTATGGGGCAGAAGCAGTGTCCCCACGGAACTCATATACGGTTCACCTAGAGTACTTGCCTACGATGAAGTAGAGCAAGAGCAGCACCGACATGACAATGTCGTGCTCCTCGAGGAAGATTGTCTGTGGGTTGCTGTGCGTGCTGCACGCTACCAGCAAGCCTTGCTCCGCTATCATAGCCGCAAGATTCATGCCCAGAGCCTTGAGGAAGGTGACCTTGTCCTTAGGAGCGTTCAATCCGCCAAGGTTTCGAACAAGTTGACGCCAAAGTGGGAAGGCCCTTACCGGGTAGTGCAATTCACCATACCTGGCGCAGTCCGTCTGGAGACCGAAGATGGCACTAAAGTGCAAAACTCATGGAATATTGAGCATCTTCGTAAGTTGTACCCATAAGGCGTAGTTGCCGGGCTCAGTTCCTGGCATCCACCTTTTGTACAAGCCTTGCCGATGCGCATGTAACCCTTTGTACAAAGCCAGGCGCAGACCCTATGCATAGATAATAAAACGAAGCGGCGGCACCTAAAAACTTACATGCATGTTTATTCTATCTTAGCTTTGCCATGACCATTTAGAAAGGGTCGTATGCTACTATTTTTACCCCTGTACTAACTACAGGTCCCCTGCCGTGGATACAATCCCAAAGTGGAGAAGTAAGAACGAGCTTGCATTTCGATCCTCGACAATGCAAAACAGATAAGTTCTCTTTAAGATATCCATAGTGTACCTCTGTAAGGGAAAAACTTGGGCGTAGAAAAACCTTGTCGCCTTGGAAACATTTGTGCTCCCATCCTTTGATTCAAAGGTTACTTCGGTCGGGCTGGTCGCAGTGGCATTTGACAGAGAGGGTTTGACAAGGGGCCGGTTCCCGTCCACGGTCCTGAGCCCACCGGGCAAAGCCTTGCGGCGGCAACGAAAGGAACCGACAAGATAGCTTGCCGGAGAACCTTGTTTACTTGAAAGTATAGAGGAGTCACTCCTCTGCATGGATAAGATACATGCACAAGTACCTGGAAAACATATCTTTTTTCATTAATGCGTGGATAGACAAGTATAGACCATGCAGGGTACAAATATGGATGAAAAAGATTACATATTTAAGACTAAAGTTTGGCAAATGCCTACATGTTTTAGATTGAAAGAAGATAAGTGCCATATAATCCCTTTATTGTCCCTCTCCTCCTAGGGGATACAGTGGCAGGTGAAGACGGCAAAAGGAGTGCCTTGGCAGAAGCCCAGCCTGACCCCGTTAGGGCCCGCGGGACGCAGCCTGACAAGATCGGGAGGGGCGGGGGCGAAGACGACGGACGGAGAGAGCGGCTAGGCGATGCCCAGGTCACCACCGCCAGGACCAGTGGGACACGACTGGATGGACACCGGCAGGGCAGACGAAGCCGGAGCCCACGAGGAAGCCTGCCGAGACCCAACTGAAAGACTGCTAGAGGAGGAGAAGGCATCCACACCCAACACCCCGGGGGAAGAAGATGCTGGTGCAAATGATGGTGCCGCTGGCGCCTTGCTGACAGTGATGGTGCGACCGGCGCTTAGCTAGAGCTCGAGCCGCCGTCCTCCCGCTCGGCACCGCCGTCTTCACCGACACTGTCCTCTTCGTCGTTGTCGCTCGAGGAGGAGCTTTCATCGTCGGTCAAGCTCTCCACACAGCAATCTAAGCGAGCACCTGAATGCCCAAAGACCTTCATGGAGAGCAGGGTCGCATCCATTAATTTGAAATGGAGAACATGCCCCGGCACGAGCAAAGGTTTTCCAGCCACGCCGAAGAAGCATGACATGAGGTGCGGGGAACTCCACGTCCGCCCGCATGCTGCCGTTACAGCAACCCCTCATTTGTAACCTCAATCTTGGTGGTTGTTCTTCCTCCATCACCCTGCGAAAGGAGTGGGAAGTCGAAGGCAGTTGCGCGGAGGCCCGCACAGCTTGACGATGAACTCCAAGGGCTACTCGCCGTCATGGACTTCATTCAGGGCCAGGGCGGCTGGAGGAGGAGTGATCTAAGCACCGCCATGCCCTCCTCGGCCCCGAGCGCCACGATGGCCGCGCCCTCATCCTACCACGCCACCTCGAGCGCTGGACTCTGCCCCTGCATCTCCAGCAAGGGGGAGGCGCTATCAAGTAGAAGCCCTCGTTGCCGTTACTGGTGTCCTACCACGTCCTCTTCCCCTCACCATAGTGGAAGAGGGATGCGAGGAGAAGAAGAAGGAGATGCGTGTGGGCATGAACCCCTCGCCCAGACCTCCTTTTATAGGATAGCATGGCCGGGGGATGGCTCTTTACCACCTATGAGGCAACCACACCACTCCACCAATCTGTTCCGTCTGTGCCACTGATGAAACCTGGAATCAACAGCCACCCTCATATGCCTATCCACGGCGCTGGGTTTTCTGCCATGGCACTCATTCCCGCGCCCGCCACCAACCCAGCGTAATGCATGCAGAGTACATGGTGGAAAGGACAAAGGTGGTGGGATGGGTAAAATAGCAGTTACCGCCCCATGAACATGGGGTGTTCGCAGCCCACGTGTCCTGGCTTAAAGTCATCCCACGTCGTTATCGTAGGATGCATGGGAAAACTGGAAACCGTTTTAGTTACAGGTTAATGAAGAAGCAAGGAAAACATCAAGGAAGAAGGAAATCGCATCGCAGCTCATGCCAAAGTGCTCGCCTGTGTACTTGTTGGGGCCTACCCCGACGATGCTTGGCAACACATATGGGCTAGGCCCGGGGGCTCCTGTCGGTACAACAAACATTTACGTTTGCTATTCAGACTTGTACACAGGCGTATTGGCAAAGGAATAGCTACACTAACTCCCAAAGTGAGGCCAAGACAGAGAAGCAGCTCTTAGTGGGATCAAAGAGCGGATCGAGAAGACCAAGACAAAACTAGACAGAAGAGCATCACATTGGGAAGGCCTCCCTTGCCGGGTCGAGACAATCCCACGGACGAATTCAAGACTTCCCCGGCAGGCTTGTCGGGGCCGCCAGGGGTAGATCTCCCCGCCAAGGCGCCGCCGCTCCACGGCTCTACCTCACAACGACGCAAAGCACCTATCAATATGGTGTCGAGCCCTCAAGTGATTATGTGGATTCCACTAAGCACGTGGCGGCCATTTGGAATGCAGATTTGTCGGAGTAAATGGCCACGGGTAGCCTAACCGACTCCCCCTGGCTCTTCAAAAAATTATTAGGCCATTCAAGCCTTCAAGCATACGAAGCATAGGGCCACCTTCCCTCGGCCGGCTATCCCCAGGGACGACTCCCAGAAGGCGACCCAGTCTCAGAAACCTTCCCCAAGAAAGCTACGAGATGGCCGACTCCAGGAAGCCGGCCCCAAGAGGACCGACTCCCGGAAGCCGGCCATGAAGAATGCCGACTCCCAGAAGCCGGCCAAGACCGCACCCACCAAAACTGCATCCACATAATGGTGATAAGACGGGGCACGGCCGCAGTACAGCCCACTACCCCCGAATTCCGAAGCAGGCATGGTCACAGGACGCCGTACGGGTCAGCCATCTCCCGTCCGGCGCGGCACTGTAGCCATGTTGACCTCAACGTCACCCACGACAGGCACCAGTACGGCCTGCGGGCGGCGGGCCCCTTAGCCAGAGAGACGCCCGAAGGCGGCCCGGCCTCCCCTAGGCGGCCAGGGGTGTAGCCGGCTCCCAATAGCAAGGCGGCGGCGCTGTAGCCACGCTTAAATCGACATAGCCCTCGTCATCAGGGGCGAGGCAACAGTAACTAGCCGCCGACAAGACCCCCAAGCGGTGGGGCCGGCCTGTCGACCAAGAGGCCGGCAGCCGGCGGGACCCACCAGTCGGCGGGCCCCAATGGCCGGCGGAGAAGCCGGCGAGCACAGACACTGACGGCTGGGACCCGCGCCTAGCCGGATTACCATTGTACCCCTGGGGGGTAGGCCTATATAAACCCCCCGGGGCACCCATGCAAAGGGTTGGTCTCAGAGAATTACACACACCACATAGAGAGGAAAGGAGAGCTAGCCTTGCCCTTCTTCTCCCTCTAACCCGACAGCTCAAGGAGCACTTGTAGCTACTTTTTTGATCTAGTGATCATGCGGAGACCCCGCAGAGCAGGACTAGGGGTGTTATCTCCACGGAGAGCCCCGAACCTGGGTAAGATTCGCCGGCGTGCATGTCTTCGCCTCATCCCGTTTCCAGGCACCGGCGACGTCTTACTGGCTCCCACAATGATAAGCCACCCGTTGGCATATGTCACACCTACCACCCGACATTTGGCGCCCACCATGGGGCCAGGTGCACCGTCGTCCGGAGATCTGTTCTGGACGGGAACCCTTTTTCTCCCCCGCGAGCGCAGCCAGCCTGCTGCACCCGATGGCGTTTGCCCCGACGCGTTGTAAGGCGTCGACGGCGCCTGCGCGGCGAGCTGCCTCGCCGATCTGCTCGGCAAGACTCGCATCTCCAACGAGCCCGCGTCTGATGCGGGCACGGACTACCCCGAGAGCCGCTTTGTCAGCCTCCTCGACGAACTTCACGTCTCCAGTGAGCCTGCTGTAGACTTGGAGACGGTCGGCTCCACCGACCCGATGCTTGTCGACTCCGACGCGGCATCGCTCGACGCCTACCCCTCCGACGTGGTGGTCTTCGACGACCCTCTCCCTCGAGCTGACAGCGGCAGTAGCGCTGTCACTGAAGTGCTGGTCATCGGCCACGTCACCAACTCGGGCGAGAACGCCCACGACGCCCTACAAGCGGCGATGCATGACTTATCCGTCCCCATCCCGGCTGACGCCGACGCCGAGACCCTGGAGGCACGCCGCCTCGCCCTCATCGCGGAAGGCCAGAAGATAGCCTCCATGAGACGCCTCACCGAGGCCCACCAGCGTGAAGTCGACCGCGCTGCCTTTGGCACGCCGCCTCACGGCGGGCCGAACCGAGCCGGTCTCGTCCAGAAGCGCGGCGCGGCCATCACCAGCATGCTGGGGGCAGACCGCCCTGTCTACGCCACCCCGCTCGAGAATCTGCGACCCACTCAGGCGGCCGCTGAAGAGCTAAATGGGCTGGGAGCCGATGAGCTCCCCTACATGACAAGGCGAATCCAGCAGCTGATCGACGCGGCCCCAGAACGGCACGAAGAAGGCGCCCGCGCTGAGAGTCCTCCCCCGCGCCGAGAGCACGCCGCTACATCCCGGTCGCCGACTGCGAGCGGCGCCCGTGCAAGGAAAGACAAGGAGCCGGTCGCTAGCCGCAGCCGGACTCGGATCACCATCGAGCGCGATGCGGAAGGCCGCCCTCGAGCAATGGAGCGCCAAGGAAATCCGCCTCCTCCCCCGCCTCGAGGGGAGAGATATCCCACCCCGCCACCTGTCACGCATCCGACTCTTGGTGGCCGACTAGGCCACCGCGAAGGAGTCGGCGAGAACGACGCCCGCCACCAGATCGACCGCCTGGCTCGATCCCTGGCACTAGAAGAAGAAGATGATGTCGGCCCGCCATGCTTTGGCCCCCGCATCCGCGACGAGCCCTTCCCCAAAGGGTTCTCGCTCCCTAGAGACACGCCCAAGTACAACGGCTCTATGAAGCCGGAAGATTGGCTCATCGACTACTCTACTGCCGTCAGCATACCCAACGGCAACAGGCGCGTAGCCGTGAAGTACGTCCCCCTCAAGCTGCAAGGCACGATGCGCACCTGGCTCAATAGCCTCAAGCCCTACAGCGTCAACAGCTGGCTGGAATTCACGGAAGTCTTTGTCCGCAACTTCACCAGCACGTACAAGCGGCCTCCCAAGCCCCGCCAGCTCTCCCTCTGCGTCCATGGGCCCACCGAGTCGACCCACGATTACCTCATGCGGTGGGCCGAGCTCCGCAACTCCTGCGAGGGGGTGCATGAGGTTCAGGCCATCGAATACTTCACCGCCGGGTGCCGAGAGGGCACCCTCCTCAAGCACCGACTCCTCTGCGACGACCCGGCTACCCTCGATGAGCTGTTGATCATCGCGGATAAGTACGCCACGGCCGACTCCTCGATGAAGACCGAGCTCCGACTGGACGCTTCTGGGAAGGTGCTCGCTCCGGCTCCCAAGACACCGGCTGGCGACTCCAATCGGCGCCCCTACCAGAACGACCACAAGCGCAAGGCCCCTATGTCGCCTTCCACCAGTCGGCAGGTGGCCACAGTCGAAGATGAGCAGCCCGAAGAATGGCCTGCTCCCAAGAAGAAGGGCAGCAGGCCGGCTTGGCAGCCGGCCTTCTCCTACGAGCAGACTCTCGATGCCCCGTGCAAGTTCCACAGCGGCGCGAAGCCGTCCAACCATACGACCCGAAAGTGCCACTGGCTCACACGGATCTCCAAGGGCGAGGGGCTGGTGCCGCCTCTGCCTCCCGGCCCGCCGCCTCCAGCCCCCCAGCAGCCGGCTGCTCGACCAGCAGTCGGAGCCATTCAAGATGAGTTCCCTGAAGAGCACGCCGCCTACGTCGTCTTCACGAGCCAAGTCGAAGACAAGCGCAGCCGGCGCCGACAGCACCAAGAGGTCAACGTAGTCGCCTCCAGCAACCCCGAGTTCATGCATTGGTCCGAGAAGCCTATCAACTGGAGCCGGGCCGACCACCCAGAGGTGATGCCGTCTCCTGGCTCCTACGCATTAGTATTGGATGTCACCCTCGCAATGGAGAGGCGAGCTGCCCGATTCTCCCGCGTTCTGATTGATGGCGGAAGCAGTATCAACATACTGTACCGCGATACCATGGAGAAGCTGAACATCAAGGCGAAGCAGCTCATGCCAAGCCGGACCGTGTTCCATGGCATCGTACCCGGCCTGTCCTGTTCCCCGATCGGCAAGATCAAGATGGATGTTCTCTTCGGAGACAAGGATCACTTTCGCCGAGAAGCAATCTGGTTCGAGGTAGTAGATCTGGAGAGCCCTTACCACGCCTTGCTTGGCCGACCTGCTCTGGCCAAGTTCATGGTTGTGCCCCACTACGCCTACCTGAAGATGAAGATGCCGAGCTCGAAGGGGATCATCACTGTAGCCGGCGACTACAAGAAATCCATCGAGTGCGCCACAGCCAGCAGCCGGCTGGCCGAGTCCCTCGTAGTGGCAGAAGAGAAGAAGATGCTGGAGCGAGTTGTGGCCATGGCTGGCAAGCAGCCGGCCTTGTCCCCCAACCCCAAGGATTATGATGCGCAGGGATCCTTCCAGCCGGCCAAGGAGACAAAGAAGATACCTCTGGACCCGGAGAACCCGGAAAGGTTTGCAGTCATTGGTGCAAACCTGGACAGTAAATAGGAAGGCGAGCTCGTCGACTTCCTCCGTGAGAATCGAGACATCTTTGCATGGTCCCCAAAGGACATGCCGGGTGTTCCAAAGGATTTCGCCGAGCACAAATTGCATGTCTGAGCCGACGCAAAGCCGGTCAAACAGCCCCTCTGCCGACTGTCAGAAGAGAAGCGAAGAATCGTAGGAGAAGATATAGCCCGGCTCCTCGCCGCCGGCTTTATTACGGAAGTATTTTTCCCAGAGTGGCTTGCCAACCCAGTCTTGGTGTTGAAGAAGAACAACAAGTGGCGTATGTGTATAGACTACACCAGCCTCAACAAGGCCTGCCCCAAAGATCCGTTTGCTTTGCCACGGATTGATCAAGTGATAGACTCCACAGCTGGATGCGAGCTGTTGAGTTTTTTGGATGCCTACTCAGGATACCACCAGATCAAGTTGGACCCAGCGGACCGTGTAACACCCACGATGCGGCTATATCTCCCACGTGTCGAGGCACGACTTAGAGGCATAACCGCATTGTGGTTTTGTCGCAAGAAGGGTCATCTTCACACAATCCCATATAATGAACAAGAATGGGATAAAGAGTTGGCTTACAATTGCCACTTCACACAATACATAAATAAAACATACATCATTCAGAGATACACACATAGGTCCGACTACGGAACCAAAAGAAAAGAAGACAACCCAACTGCCAGATGCCTGATCGTCCCAACTAGGCTCCACTACTGATCAACAAGAAAAGAAACAACACAACGAACAAGATCTTCATCGAGCTCCCACTTGAGCTCAGTTGCGTCACCTGCACTGGTATCATCGGCACCTGCAACTGTTTGGAAGTATCTGTGAGTCACGAGGACTCAGCAATCTCACACCCGCGAGATCAAGACTATTTAAGCTTATAGGAAAGGAAGGTGTAGTGAGGTGGAGCTGCAGCGGCAATAAGCATATATGGTGGCTAACATACGCAAAAGAGAGCGAGAAGAGAAGCAACGGAACGGTCGTGAACTAGCAATGACCAAGAAGTGATCATGAACTCCTACTTACGTCATACATAACCCAGAACCGTGTTCACCTCCCGGACTCTGCCGAGAAGAGACCATCACGCCTACACACGCGGTTGATGTATTTTAATTAGGGTCAAGTGTCAAGTTCTCTACAACCGGACATTAACAAATTCCCATCTGCCACATAACCGCGGGCACGGCTTTCGAAAGATAAATACCCTGCAGGGGTGTCCCAACTTAGCCCATTATAAGCTCTCACGGTCAACGAAGGAAAAACCTTCTCCCGGGAAGACCCGATCAGTCTCGGAATCCCGGTTTACAAGACATTTCGACAATGGTAAAACAAGACCAGCAAAGCCGCCCGAATGTGCCGACAAATCCCGATAGGAGCTGCACATATCTCGTTCTCAGGGCACACCGGATAAGCGAAGCGTACAGGTACCAACATAACACAAGTTGCCAAAGGACGGTCCCGCACGGTGCTCTAGATTGGACCAGCACTCAGAGGAACACTGGCCCGGGGGTTAAAATAAGATGACCCTTGAGTCTGCAGAACCCAAGGGAAAAAGGCTTAGGTGGGCAAATGGTAAAACCAAGGTTGGGCCTTGCTGGAGGAGTTTTATTCAAAGCGAACTGTCAAGGGGGCCCCATAAATCACCCAACCGCGTAAGGAACGCAAAATCAAGGAACATAACACCGGTATGACGGAAACAAGGGGCGGCAAGAGTGGAACAAAACACCAGGCAAAAGGCCGAGCCTTCCACCCTTTACCAAATATATAGATGCATTAATTAAGATAAGAGATATTGTGATATCCCAACATAAATAGAATCCAACATGGAGCAATCTTCATCTTCACCTGCAACTAACAACGCTATAAGAGGGGCTGAGCAAAAGCGGTAACATAGCCAAACAACGGTTTGCTAGGAAGGTGACAAAGGTTAGAGGTTCATGGCAATATGGGAGGCATGAAATAGCAAGTGGTAGGTAGCGCAGCATGGCAATAGAACGAGCAACTAGCAAAGCAAAGATAGAAGTGATTTCGAGGGTATGGTCATCTTGCCTGAGATCCCGCAAGGAAGAAGAACGAGTCCATGAAGAAGACAAGCGGACGGAGTCGAACGAATCCTCACAACTCCGGAAACGAAACCGAAGCTAACGAGAGAAGCAACCCGGAAAGAAACAAACAACATAGTAAACAACCACCACATACACATGGCATGATGCACAATCAAGTATGATGCATGTCCGGTTTAATGAGCATGGCATGGCAAAGTGCAACAAACAACACTACAAATTAAGTGGAGCTCAATATGCAACGAGTTGCATATTGACGAAACACCACATCAATTATTTAGTTCGCTCTTGTTTAAGTAACCAACAATATTAAATGTTGTTAACCATGGCAAGGGGTGAAGCATAATTAAACAACCTATGAAGGCAAGTTTAAATGAGGCCGGAAATAACAAACGACAATACCGGAAAATCCTCATGTCATTTAGCAATTTTTAATGCAAACATCAATTTTAAACATTTAAATGTTGTTAACATGATGCGAATGACATATGCAAGGTCTATGCAATTTTATGAAAATGTTGATATGAGCATGTTATGGAGCATTTGTCGCCGTGGTGGAAGAAAGGGGTGCCACGGCAACGAATCCGAAAATGATGCCACGGCAACATATCGGTTCTGGTAGCTTACGAAGATACCGGTGCAAAAGAAATGGGCGTGAGCGTGTCGCGCAAGGATGGTGGGGTGCTCCCGGATTCCGGGCTCCCACGGGTTAGTGGTATGGAAACGAGGAACGTGCAAAGACAACTCGAACACGATGCAAACACGGGCATCTCATACAACACACACACATTCGTTCACGGGCGTCGTTCTTAGCGGTTATACCTTCGAAGCGTGCATTTCGGAGCGGTTCAAAATCATCGAGGGAAGTAGTGGTACACGAAGGTAGTTGAACTTGACGGTTCCGTTACACGGGTCTTCGGCGACGGTAGTGGAAGTAGTGGCACACGTTCGTTTTCGGAGAGGTACTTGACGAATCCGAGTAACTTAGGGTCAATGGTAGTCGTTCACGTTCATAGTCGCACAAGTTTCCGTAGATGTTCGGGGTCACCGCGAGGAACTCGGCGTTTCGGTGCGGTGTAGAGGAAGTAGACGTTCTCGAAACGATCGTAGTGGAAGTAGTGGTACACGGCGACGGTAGTGGTACACGGCCGTCGTGGTACTTGGCGAGTCCGCGTAGTCGTAGACGTTCCAAGGTACTTGACGCATCAGCAGGTGTAGTCGTACATGTTCGGAGAGGATCTTGGCGCATCCAAAACGAAGCAACACAAAAGGGCCTCCGGTCTTGGTGGTCAACGAAGGGGGCGGGCGACGAAACAGCAGCAACGAGCCGGCAGTCGGACAACGGAGGCGCTGGCAGAGGAGGATCGAGGCGCGGTGGAGTTTCTGGTGGTCGTAGCGCGCGACGGGGAGACACGGGAGGCAGCAGCGACGAGAGGAGGCAGGTGCAGCGACGGGGAGGTAGTGGAGGCGCTGGTCACGGAGGTCGATGGAGAGGGGCTTGGCGCGGCGGCATCGAGGAGGAAGACCGGCGACGCAGCTGCGGGCGCCGAGAGGCGTGGCTCCGACGGGCAGGGTCGGAGACGAGGTGCAGAAGGGCGGCGAGGGACTCGGCGACAGGGACGGCTTGCGGGGGCTCCGGCGAGTGGCGCGGAGGCGCGACGAGCTTGAAGATGACGATGGCTGCGGCGCGGGGCGATGCTCGAGGGTGGCCGGAGCCAGGCGACATCGCCATGGGAGCAGCTGGGTCGAGCACGAGCTCGAGATGGGAGGAGGCACACGAGGCGCGGGCGAAGACGAAGGAAGAAGATAGAGGGCGGCCCACGACGGACTTCGCGCTGGTTGCCGGCGGCAGGAGGCGGAGCGCTGGCGCGATGCGTGTGCGCGTGTGTGTGGCGGCGCTGTGGGAGGACAAGAGGGAGAGGGTGAGTGCTGATCGGGAGGGCTAGGGTTAAGGAGCAGGGGCTGGTTGGCCTCGGTGCAAATGGGCCTTGGGCCAAATGGACCGGCTGGCTGCTGGACTCCCTTCTCTCTCACACTCTAAAGAAAATAAAACAAAACAACGATAAGAAAAGAAAAGAAAGAGAGGTTAGGGGAAGAAGTTGGGCACGCGGATAATTTTCTCAATCTCCGAAAAATGAGTTTAATCCAAGAAATAGGAGTGGGCATGGATGCAAGGTTTAGATTCAAAAAACATTTGAATTTAATTCAAATGGGTGAATAGGAAGAGGAGGTTTGGAAGGCCCAAAAATGTTGAGAATTTTAGAGGAGCCACAATAAATGGAGAAAGAATTGTTGGCAAAGTTAGAGAGATCGTCTCGAAGCAGAAAAGGCATAGGATTAATTTTGCACGTGTGTTAAGGTGAACTCCCATTAATGGAATATTTATAATAGCACCATAAATGTTAGGAGGATATATTATAAAGAGAAATCACCATGTGAATTCCCTCGATTTAAATGCATCGGAGATCCATGCAATTTATTTAGTTGAGTTTTGATGCAAAGATTAATGACGTGATGGCATGATGACATGATGCAATGCAAAAATAAAAGAGCAAGCACAAAAGAAACCCACGGTGATCACGAAAAATATGGAAGTCTTCTGAAGCGTCGGTCTTGGGGCGTTACAACACTCCACCACTACAAGAGGATCTCGTCCCGAGATCTAGGATGGCACCGGAAAGAAACGAAAGAGGAACAGGTAAAACAAGTTGCTTCTTTGATAAACGAGTGAAACCACGAACCTTGAGAGATTGAACGAATTAAAAGAGAGAATACAACAAAGATGAACAAGGTTGAAAACAATCCGTTAGGAAAGAGGAGCAAGGAACATCACGAGAACCTTGTGGGTTGAAAGACATGAATGGAAAAATCAATGAACGAGAAATACATGCAAGCACTCCGGTTGAAACGAGATGTACAAGGAACGATAATGATCAATTACGATAACGCTCCGGTTGGAAAATGGAAGGGGTACAATATGGACTTGGCAAAATGAAAGCACTTGGATGAGACTCCGGTTAGAAGAGGACTGATAGACACAACACTCCGGTAAAACGAGATAAAGAAGGAACGAGAATGAAATAATTTGGACAGCACTCCGACTGAAAATGAAAGGAATTGAACATGATCTTGACAAGATGAGAGGATACTCGATGAAGTTAACAACACATTGCCTCCGGAACTAATGAAAGAATGGCACAAGGGGTAAGAAAGATTTCAGACAGCACTCCGGTTAAACGGATAAGAAAGGAAAAATTACATGATCTAGACAAAACAAGATGATTGGTCGAAGAGAGCAACATCACAATGCCTCCGGGACGAACGAATAGAAGATAGATCGTCGGAATAAGATAACGGAGAAGAAAATGATAACTTCTGCCACAAATGAGCTTGGAAAGCATCCTTCCAAGAAGGTTAAAACGGAGTTTGTTGGAAAAGCCAACAACGAAAAGAATAACTTGTAGTGGGCTTATGGAAACACTTTCTCAAAATTATGAGGTGTGCTTCTGCCACCAACGGAAACAAATGATTAGATTGATATCAACAAGGAGACGAGAAACTTATTTGACCGGGAGGACAAATGAAGAACTTGGGTCATTTATAAGCACCATAATAGCAACATTCCTTAGGGAACGCTTTAGGTGAAACATGACACAAGATAAATCCAACGAAGAGATTGGTGGATTTAAAATATCTCATTCTTGACAACATGTGAAACATAAAACGCGAACTCAAATTGTCAAGAATGACATAACACCACCTCAAATGATAAGGTAGAATGAATTGCGCTTTATAATGCAAGAATGCTTGAGCTCCAACAAGAATCTTGAAGAACACTTCGAGAATGAATTAAATCCTTGATGAACCACCATGTATAGCCTCCATGAAGAACTCCGGTAATAAACGAATGATCAAACGAAATGGAAACTTGAAAAGAACTCCGGGAGAAGCCTTGCAATGATTAGATGAAGCTTTGAAAAGATATAATTGAAAAAAACTTGGAACTCCGGAAAGAAAAGATGAACAACTTGGAACCGAGAATTTGATATCATGAACGAACTCCAAAAGAAAGGATTAAACACTTGGATGAAACAAGAATAAGAATTACGTTATGCGTATCCTTCACCAATTTAAATTGATGACAAGCAACATTTCTTGCCTACTACTTATTCTCGTAGAAAGGATTAACATAGATATTGCGCAAACTTGGGAAGGCCTTCATCGAACCACGGGTAGGATTGAAACAAAGAATAACTTGATATGTGACGAAGGAAGAGAAATCTTGAACGAACCACCGTAAGAATTGGAAATGAAAGTAGCAAAGGCACAATTCACCGGGAAGAATTGGAAAACGAAAGAATATACTTGAGGGGATTTAGATACAAGTGAACGAATAGATGACGAGCTGAATAGAGAATACTTGAATGATGCACCGGTAAGATTTGGAGAAGAACGAAGAGATATCAATTTAGAATAGTTGGAGAACGAGACTGAAAACTTAGAACGAAGAAAAATTCTGAAATGATGGCCTTTGGATGATCAAGAAACGAAAACAACTCTGAAATGCTCCGGATGGGTAAGAAAAGAATTTCGCGATTGGAAACAATTTGAGAGGATGGCAACAAGTTAGAGCCATGAATCTTTGGAAGAACGGGTAAGGATTTAAGAGGAACTCTTCTTCGGTCTTCAAAATCCGAGAATGGTGACGAGAAATACCACCAAAATTATTGAGACACTCCGGAACAATGGATAATAGAAATGATGAACCAACGATGAAAGAATTGAAAGATCTTGGAGAAAGACATATGAATGATGAAAATTCATTCTTACGTCAAACTTTGAAATGAATTTGAGAATAACTCCAGAAAAATTAGAAGAGTCAGGTAAGATCCTGGGAAAAGACCTGTGGGTTAGGGCCCACTCAAAAGATACACCGTTGGAATGATTTAAAAGAGAGATAGCACTAATTGAATTAAATGGCTTGAATAAGGTAAGACCTCGAAATAGCTTGAAAGGATTTCGAATAGAAACTTGAATCTTCTGGGATAACTTCAGCACTCCGCAACAATTGAATAGCAAACGGGGAATGATTAAGAGATGAGCCAACATACGAAAACACTTGAAATGAGGAAGGGAATATGATCAACACCGAAAGCTTGAATTGAATCCACTGGAGAAGAAAGAGAACGAATAATGATAAACTTGAAGAACATCTTCATGAGAACCACCGGGTAAGAACATTGATTGAAAGAATGAAGAGACTTCACATGAATAAAATAGATACTTGGTTAAGAAATCTGAATCCTTGAAGAAAAAGGGTGGGAGGGTGGGAAAAACAAAGGCAATTTGGGACAGATGAAACAAACAACATTGAGAAAACTTATTATTGATCCTCCAAATGGGGAGAATGATGGGATCCACTTGAAGAGAAGCACACCGGTTTAAAAGAATTAACATGACGATCTCGATGATCAAGAAGGATTAGTATTCACATAGCAATATGAGAACACCGTTTAGGAAAGGTATGGATTCAACATTTGACTTCGAAGCAACTCGAATACCACAAATAAAAACAAAACAAAGGATTTGGCTTGCAGAATAAGCCGGAACAAACATATGATAGATATTTCGTCCGAAGTTTTCTTGGTGGGGCCCACACGGGCTCAATCGTACAGCACCATCATGTACAAGGCAATGCACATGACATACGAAGCCTCCCCGAGTCGGCATAGCCAAGGACTCTTTAAGACACTACGAGACCACTGTAAAACCAACCGTGGAAAGGCGGACCACTAGACGTCGAACCCCAATCTCATATCATGCATCTGTCGGAAAGATATCCTAAGAGCTACTTGAATTCCCACTTATAAACTCACGAAACTTTCTGGTTATGCAATCTGGTGTTGGGGATACAGGGGACACAAAATATATCACCCAAACTAACAATACCTAGATCCAGCTGTATCCATCCGTCAACACATAACCAAGAAAACTCCGGAAATCGTTTACCTCAACCTTCGAAAAGCATCCGTTATACAGTTATGGCAATACTCCCGAACTCCCGCCCCAGTACTGGGTGGCGTCGAGGTGATCTCACCAACAACTGCATAAAAGAGATTTCGATGTCGGCGAAACTCAGGTATTCCAGAACTGCAACGATAAAATTGTGACGACAACACCTCGGAGCTCAACTCCCCGGGACACTGCCACAACCCCTAAATGTCAGGAGGCACCAAGAACAATGTTCTCGTCACAAAACCATCGGAACGATTCCAAGATACCCGCGTGATCCTAAAAATTTTTAGTGAAATTTGAGGAGAGAAAAGTCAAAACTTCTACGTCAGGAGGCCTCACCAGAGCGACGAAGGGACTGAGGAGTAAAAAGAATCCTACTCTCCGATATATATAATCCTAAGACTCAAAACATTTTTGTTCTAGACTCAACAACGTCAGCGATTCGATCAAGCAGGGGGCTCCTAAGTCGGGGATGGCTCTGATTACCAACTTGTAACACCCACGATGCGGCTATATCTCCCACGTGTCGAGGCACGACTTAGAGGCATAACCGCATTGTGGTTTTGTCGCAAGAAGGGTCATCTTCACACAATCCCATGTAATGAACAAGAATGGGATAAAGAGTTAGCTTACAATCGCCACTTCACACAATACATAAATAAAACATACATCATTCAGAGATACACACATAGGTCCGACTACGGAACCAAAAGAAAAGAAGACAACCCAACTGCCAGATGCCTGATCGTCCCAACTGAGCTCCACTACTGATCAACAAGAAAAGAAACAACACAACGGACAAGATCTTCATCGAGCTCCCACTTGAGCTCGGTTGCGTCACCTGCACTGGTATCAATGACACCTGCAACTGTTTGGAAGTATCTGTGACTCACGAGGACTCAGCAATCTCACACCCGCGAGATCAAGACTATTTAAGCTTATAGGAAAGGAAGGTGTAGTGAGGTGGAGCTGCAGCGGCATAAGAATATATGGTGGCTAACATACGCAAAAGAGAGCGAGAAGAGAAGCAACGGAACGGTCGTCATCTAGCAATGACCAAGAAGTGATCCTGAACTCCTACTTACGTCATACATAACTCAGACCGTGTTCACCTCCTGGGCTTTGCCGAGAAGAGACCATCACAGCTACACACGCAGTTGATGTATTTTAATTGGGGTCAAGTGACAAGTTCTCTACAACCGGACATTAACAAATTCCCATCTGCCACATAACCGCGGGCACGGCTTTCGAAAGATAAATACCCTGCAGGGGTGTCCCAACTTAGCCCATTATAAGCTCTCACGGTCAACGAAGGAAAAACCTTCTCCCGGGAAGACCCAATCAGTCTCGGAATCCCGGTTTACAAGACATTTCGACAATGGTAAAACAAGACCAGCAAAGCCGCCCGAATGTGCCGACAAATCCTGATAGGAGCTGCACATATCTCGTTCTCAGGGCACACTGGATAAGCGAAGCGTACAGGTACCAACATAACCCAAGTTGCCAAGGGACGGTCCCGCACGGTGCTCTAGTTTGGACCAGCACTCAGAGGAACACTGGCCCGGGGGTTAAAATAAGATGACCCTTGAGTCTGCAGAACCCAAGGGAAAAAGGCTTAGGTAGGAAAATGGTAAAACCAAGGTTGGGCCTTGCTGGAGGAGTTTTATTCAAAGCGAACTGTCAAGGGGGTCCCATAAATCACCCAACCGCGTAAGGAACGCAAAATCAAGGAACATAACACCGGTATGACGGAAACTAGGGGCGGCAAGAGTGGAACAAAACACCAGGCATAAGGCCGAGCCTTCCACCCTTTACCAAATATATAGATGCATTAATTAAGATAAGAGATATTGTGATATCCCAACATAAATAGAATCCAACATGGAGCAATCTTCATCTTCACCTGCAACTAACAACGCTATAAGAGGGGCTGAGCAAAAGCGGTAACATAGCCAAACAACGGTTTGCTAGGAAGGTGACAAAGGTTAGAGGTTCATGGCAATATGGGAGGCATGAAATAGCAAGTGGTAGGTAGCGCAGCATGGCAAAAGAACGAGCAACTAGCAAAGCAAAGATAGAAGTGATTTCGAGGGTATGGTCATCTTGCCTGAGATCCTGCAAGGAAGAAGAACGAGTCCATGAAGAAGACAAGCGGACGGAGTCGAACGAATCCTCACAACTCCGGAAAGAAATCGAAGCTAACGAGAGAAGCAACCCGGAAAGAAACAAACAACATAGTAAACAACCACCACATACACATGGCATGATGCACAATCAAGTATGATGCATGTCCGGTTTAATGAGCATGGCATGGCAAAGTGCAACAAACAACACTACAAATTAAGTGGAGCTCAATATGCAACGAGTTGCATATTGACGAAACACCACATCAATTATTTAGTTCGCTCTTGTTTAAGTAACCAACAATATTAAATGTTGTTAACCATGGCAAGGGGTGAAGCATAATTAAACAACCTATGAAGGCAAGTTTAAATGAGGCCGGAAATAACAAACGACAATACCGGAAAATCCTCATGTCATTTAGCAATTTTTAATGCAAACATCAATTTTAAACATTTAAATGTTGTTAACATGATGCGAATGACATATGCAAGGTCTATGCAATTTTATGAAAATGTTGATATGAGCATGTTATGGAGCATTTGTCGCCGTGGTGGAAGAAAGGGGTGCCACGGCAACGAATCCGAAAATGATGCCACGGCAACATATCGGTTCTGGTAGCTTACGAAGATACCGGTGCAAAAGAAATGGGCGTGAGCGTGTCGCGCAAGGATGGTGGGGTGCTCCCGGATTCCGGGCTCCCACGGGTTAGTGGTATGGAAACGAGGAACGTGCAAAGACAACTCGAACACGATGCAAACACGGGCATCTCATACAACACACACACATTCGTTCACGGGCGTCGTTCTTAGCGGTTATACCTTCGAAGCGTGCATTTCGGAGCGGTTCAAAATCATCGAGGGAAGTAGTGGTACACGAAGGTAGTTGAACTTGACGGTTCCGTTACACGGGTCTTCGGCGACGGTAGTGGAAGTAGTGGCACACGTTCGTTTTCGGAGAGGTACTTGACGAATCCGAGTAACTTAGGGTCAATGGTAGTCGTTCACGTTCATAGTCGCACAAGTTTCCGTAGATGTTCGGGGTCACCGCGAGGAACTCGGCGTTTCGGTGCGGTGTAGAGGAAGTAGACGTTCTCGAAACGATCGTAGTGGAAGTAGTGGTACACGGCGACGGTAGTGGTACACGGCCGTCGTGGTACTTGGCGAGTCCGCGTAGTCGTAGACGTTCCAAGGTACTTGACGCATCAGCAGGTGTAGTCGTACATGTTCGGAGAGGATCTTGGCGCATCCAAAACGAAGCAACACAAAAGGGCCTCCGGTCTTGGTGGTCAACGAAGGGGGCGGGCGACGAAACAGCAGCAACGAGCCGGCAGTCGGACAACGGAGGTGCTGGCAGAGGAGGATCGAGGCGCGGTGGAGTTTCTGGTGGTCGCAGCGCGCGACGGGGAGACACGGGAGGCAGCAGCGACGAGAGGAGGCAGGCGCAGCGACGGGGAGGTAGTGGAGGCGCTGGTCGCGGAGGTCGATGGAGAGGGGCTTGGCGCAGCGGCATCGAGGAGGAAGACCGGCGACGCAGCTGCGGGCACCGAGAGGCGTGGCTCCGACGGGCAGGGTCGGAGACGAGGTGCAGAAGGGCGGCGAGGGACTCGGCGACGGGGACGGCTTGCGGGGGCTCCGGCGAGTGGCGCGGAGGCGCGACGAGCTTGAAGATGACGACGGCTGCGGCGCGGGGCGACGCTCGAGGGTAGCCGGAGCCAGGCGACATCGCCATGGGAGCAGCTGGGTCGAGCACGAGCTCGAGACGGGAGGAGGCGCACGAGGCGCGGGCGAAGACGAAGGAAGAAGATAGAGGGCAGCCGACGACAGACTTCGCGCTGGTTGCCGGCGGCAGGAGGCGGAGCGCTGGCGCGATGCGTGTGCGCGTGTGTGTGGTGGCGCTGTGGGAGGACGAGAGGGAGAGGGTGAGTGCCGATCGGGAGGGCTAGGGTTAAGGAGCAGGGGCTGGTTTGCCTCGGTGCAAATGGGCCTTGGGCCAAATGGAGCGGCTGGCTGCTGGACTCCCTTCTCTCTCACACTCTAAAGAAAATAAAACAAAATAGCGATAAGAAAAGAAAAGAAAGAGAGGTTAGGGGAAGAAGTTGGGCACGCAGATAATTTTCTCAAACTCCGAAAAATGAGTTTAATCCAAGAAATAGGAGTGGGCATGGATGCAAGGTTTAGATTCAAAGAACATTTGAATTTAATTCAAATGGGTGAATAGGAAGAGGAGGTTTGGAAGGCCCAAAAATGTTGAGAATTTTAGAGGAGCCACAATAAATGGAGAAAGAATTGTTGGCCAACTTAGAGAGATCGACTCGAAGCAGAAAAGGCATAGGATTAATTTTGCACGTGTGTTAAGGTGAACTCCCATTAATGGAATATTTATAATAGCTCCATAAATGTTAGGAGGATATATTATAAAGAGAAATCACCATGTGAATTCCCTCGATTTAAATGGATCGGAGATCCATGCAATTTATTTAGTTGAGTTTTGATGCAAAGATTAATGACGTGATGGCATGATGACATGATGCAATGCAAAAATAAAAGAGCAAGCACAAAAGAAACCCACGGTGATCACAAAAAATATGGAAGTCTTCTGAAGCGTCGGTCTTGGGGTGTTACAGACCGCCTGAAGACTGCCTTCATCACACCATTCGGAGCTTTCTATTACCTGACTATGACATTCGGCTTGAGGAATGCCGGTGCCACTTTTCAGCGATGCATGCAGAAATGCCTCCTCAAGCAACTCGGCAGAAATGCCCACGTCTATGTAGACGATATTGTGGTGAAGACAGAGAAGCGCGACACCCTGCTGGAGGACATCAAAGAAACATTTTCCAACTTGCGCCGATTCCAGATCAAGCTCAACCCCGAGAAATGCGTGTTCGGAGTACCAGCCGGCCAGCTTCTAGGCTTTCTGGTCTCCGAACGCGGCATTGAGTGCAACCCTGTGAAGATCAAGGCCATTGAGAGACTGGAGATTCCCACCAAATTGCGGGACGTGCAGAAGTTCACTGGGTGCCTGGCCTCCTTAAACCGCTTTATCAGCCGGCTAGGAGAGAAGGCTCTCCCCCTGTACCGACTCATGAAGAAATCCACTCATTTCGAGTGGAATGACCAAGCAGACCAAGCCTTCCATGAGTTGAAGAAGATGCTGACTACTCCACCTGTCCTGGCGGCGCCGACTGAGAAGGAGCCCATGCTCCTTTACATTGCCGCGACTAGCCGAGTGGTCAGCACAGTTGTCTTGGTCCAGCGCCCGGAAGAAGGCCGAGCCCAGCTAGTCCAGAGGCCGGTATATTATCTAAGCGAAGTACTATCCAGCTCAAAGCAAAACTACCCGCACTACCAGAAGATGTGCTATGGAGTGTACTTCGCCGCCAAGAAGCTGAAGCCCTACTTTCAAGAGCATCCCATCACGGTCGTGTGCACCGCCCCGCTTGCCGAGATCATAGGCAGCCGGGATGCATCCGGCCAGGTGGCTAAATGGGCCATTGCGCTGGCACCTTACACAATCTTCTACCAGCCCCGCACCGCCATCGAGTCCCAAGCATTGGCTGACTTCCTCGTCGACTGGGCCGAGACCCAGTACGTACCGCCGGCTCCCGACTCTACCCATTGGCGGATGCACTTCGACGGGTCCAAGATGCGCACCGACTTGGGAGCCGGCATCGTCCTCACCTCTCCCAAAGGCGACAAGCTCAGATACACGCTGCAAATCCACTTCGCCGCCTCCAACAACGTGGCCGAGTACAAGGCGCTCATACACGGGCTCCGGCTAGCCAAAGAGCTCGGCATACGCCGTATCCTGTGTTATGGCGACTCAGACTTGGTGGTCCAGCAGTCATCTGGCGACTGGGACGCCAAGGATGCAAACATGGCGAGCTACCGATTCCTCGTCCAGCAGATCAGCGGCTACTTCGAAGGGTGCGAGTTCCTTCACGTGCCACGGGCCGACAACGACCAAGCAGATGCCCTGGAACGGATCGGCTCCACCCGACAGGCTATACCGACTGGTGTCTCTCTCCAGCACCTCCTCAAACCGTACATCAAGCCGTCTCCAGAGTCGGACTCTATCTTCGTACCGCCTGCCCCCGATGCAGCCGGACCCGACTGGAGGAACCCAGCAGGCGGCTCGGGGACTTCGACAACCGGCTCGGGAACTTCAGAACCCGGCCCGGGGACTGCAGGAGTCGGCCCGGGGACTGCAGGGACACAAGAAGCGGTGGCCGACTCCAACTCCCCACCACCCAACCCACCCACCCGAGTCACGGTGGCCGTACTGACAGTAGAAGAAGTCACAGC
The DNA here is from genome assembly GCF_018294505.1 of Triticum aestivum. NCBI lineage: Eukaryota > Viridiplantae > Streptophyta > Magnoliopsida > Poales > Poaceae > Triticum > Triticum aestivum. Next base: position 128,544,264 of record NC_057796.1, read on the forward strand.
TCCATCATGGGCCCAGCCCATCCTCAACTTCCTAGTCAACAGAGAGCTGCCGACTGATGAGATCTCGGCAAGACTAGTGCAACACCGAGCCGCAGCATATGCAATAATAAACAGAGAACTTGTCAAGCGCAGCATCACTGGAGTCTTCCAGCGCTGCGTCGAGCCAGAGAAAGGTGTGGCAATCCTCAAGGATATCCATCAAGGCGAATGCGGCCACCGCGCAGCCTCAAGATCACTTGTGGCCAAAGCTTTCCGCCACGGTTTCTTTTGGCCGACTGCTTTGGAAGATGCCAAAGAGATAGTCAAGAGCTGCAAAGGATGCCAAGTCTTCAGTTCCAAGCAACACCCGCCGACTTCTGCACTCAAGACCATCCCCCTCACCTGGCCCTTTGCCGTCTGGGGGCTGGACATGGTGGGCCCATTCAAGACAGCCCGCGGCGGCTTGACACATCTGCTTGTCGCTGTGGACAAATTTACCAAGTGGATCGAAGCAAAGCCGATCAAGAAGCTGAACGGGCCGACTGCCGTGACGTTCATTGCCGACATCACTACTCGGTACGGTGTGCCACACAGCATCATCACCGACAACGGCACAAACTTTGCCAAAGGAGCACTGGCACGTTTCTGCACGACGCAGGGTATCCGACTGGACTTAGCGTCCGTTGCCCACCCGCAGTCAAACGGCTAGGTCGAGCGAGCAAATGGACTCATCCTCTCCGGCATCAAGCCCCGACTGGTCGTGCCGCTGGAGCGATCGGCCGGCTGCTGGCTCGATGAGTTGCCGGCTGTCCTCTGGAGTCTGCGTACTACATCTAACAAGTCAACCGGCTTCACTCCGTTCTTCCTTGTATATGGTGCCGAGGCTGTCATCCCAACCGACATCGAGTTCGACTCGCCTCGGGTCACCATGTACACGGAGACGGAGGCCAAGGAAGCACGAGAAGACGGTGTTGACCTGCTGGAAGAAGGCCGGCTGTTAGCACTCAGTCGGTCCGCCATCTACCAGCAGGGTTTGCGCCGTTACCACAACCGCAAGGTAAAGCCAAGATCTTTCCAAGAGGGCGACCTTGTGCTTCGGCTGATCCAGCGAACAGCCGGCCAGCACAAGCTCTCGGCCCCTTGGGAAGGCCCTTTCGTCATCAGCAAGGCACTAGGCAACGACTCCTACTACCTGATCGACGCACAAAAACCAAGAGCACGCAAGAGGGATGATTCCGGCAAGGAGTCGGAGCGACCATGGAACGCGAACCTCCTGAGAAGATTTTACATTTTAAAGCAGTATGTATCATGCAACCTTTTTGTAACGACTCCTACTACCTGATCGACGCACAAAAACCAAGAGCATGCAAGAGGGATGATTCCGGCAAGGAGTCGGAGCGACCATGGAACGCGAACCTCCTGAGAAGATTTTACAGTTGAAAGCAGTATGTATCATGCTACCTTTTTGTATTAAGTACGAAACAAAGGGCCCCCCGAGGAGCACTCGGGGACTGCCCTCCTTTATCTATGAACGACGAGTGTCATATTCATGAATGTATTATTACATTTGATTTTCTGTCTGGCACCGGGTTCGACTAGTCGGCCCGGGGACTGGCCGCCTTAAGTTATATTAAAGTTCTACCTAAAGTCAGACAAGTAGTGTGCCGGCTCCCGAGCCCTCCCTTGTTGAAAGTCGCAGCTCGAAGAACTGACTGTCCGACTAGCAAGAGCCAAAGGCAGAAAGGATGCCCACACGAAAAACGGCTAAGGACTAACGAACTTGTATAACGAAAAGACGGCCTCCAACCACACTTGTTGGCTGTCAAAACAGCCGGCTGGCCGGCCTCCCAAACACCTCGCTATAATCCAACAAAGCTAGAGTACTTGCCCTCCCAACTGGCCAAGCACTTCTCCAGCCACAGATTGCAGAGCAACTGTCCAACTGGGGAGGCGGCAACCAAGGGAGGGCGGCAAAGGAAATAGCAGAAGGATGAAAAGCAAAGAACAAGGGAAAGCAAACGCATGCATATTCATATTTACACATAAGGCCCCCAACAGGCCGGCAATCAACATAGTTCGAATACACCCCCAGTGGGTGGAATTGTGCAAACCTAACAAAATAATGTTCCAAGAGTGGCAAAACAGGAAATAGAGGCAGCAGACTAGACTAAGGGCGCGGTGTGGGAGCCGGGTTGGTCGGTGGAGACGGCGCCACCGGCTGGAGGAGTGGCCGGCTGGCGGGTCTCGGCTTGATCATCGCCGGCTGCAGGCGGTGCACCCGCGCGTGCCTTGTTGTTGGAGGCACGGTCAAGCTGAGGCTGACCGGCCGCTCCACCATCTGGCCCGGCGTCTTCACCCTCCTCCTCCTCCTCGCCCTCGTCGCTAGAGTCGATCTCCTCTGCCGAGTCTTCGCCGTCTGCGGGGTTCAGCCCGAACCACTCCTCTGGCTGGGCAACACCATTGTCGTCCACCTCAGGAGCGAAGGCGCTGGTGTTGGTGTAGTCGGCGATCGCCGAAGCCCGCCGGATGATAGCCGGCCGCGCCGGCTCCAGCTCCATGTCGGCCTGCTGCCGCCAGGTGGCCAGCTGGTCCAGACTCAGCCCGGGATACCAGGCCTTGGCGAACTCCAGCGCCCGCCTGGCGCCGGACCGAGCCGCCGAAGCCTTCCAGGCCTCGAAGTGGCCGACCGCCACCTCCAGCCAGTCGGCAGTCCGACTGGGGGTGCGGAGAATCACTTCACCAGGCCAGAGAGCGGCCAACACCCGCGCCCCAACACGCTGAAGCCGGCGGAGCAGGCGATGAGCCGGCTGGAGGCGGACCTGGATCGCCAAGAGCTGCTCCTCCAGGGACCGGCAAGCGTTTGGTGCGATGTCGGCGCCAGCCTGCCTTTGTGCCTCGCGGTGGGCCTCGACGACCTTGTTGGCGGCAGTAGAGTAGCCAGGGAAGTACTCTGTGCAAGGAAGAAAGAGAAAGAAGAGAAAAACACCAAGTCAGAAAACGAGCCAAAACGGCAAGCCGCAAGAAAGGACGAAGAGGAAGGCGGCCTACCGTCAACCAAGTCTTCGATCTGGCCATAGCCGTTGATCAGCGTCTGCTTCGCTTCGGCCCAGCTGGCCGCCTCTGTCTCATACTCGGCTTGGAGGGCGGACTCGCTGTCCCGCACCGCCTTCAGGGCCGCCTTGTGGCTCTCCTCCTGGTCGGCCAACCTCTTGGCCAGGCGGTCACGCTCCTGTGCCAAGGCGGCAAAATCGGCCTCCTTAGCACGGAGGGCGGCCTGAGTCCCTCCCAGCTGCTCCCTTAGGCTGGCGTTGGCCACTGCAGGGATGGCAGAGAAAAAAGAAGCAATAAGAAGAAGTCGTCAAGGAAGATCCGACCCGACTGCTCAGCAGTCGGCCCGAATCTCGGGGACGACACCCAGTGGGTGCGCTGACGCGCCTCCACGTGAGATAAAAGACGAAGCACTTACCCCGGCTCTCAGATAGGTCAGCAGTCTTCTGGGTCAGCTCCCGAGCCTGGGAGTTGAAGGCAGCCGCGCGGAGGTTGTGGTAGTCCTGCAAGTCAGACAGAGGAGCGAATGAGAACAAGAACAGCAAAACAAGGCCCGCTAGGAAGTTCCAAGCCGCCTGCTCAGCAGCCGACTCGGAACTCGGGGACTACACCCAGTGGGTGCGCTGACGCGCCCCCACGGAAGAAACCAAGATCAAAAAAGCAAAGACAAGAAGACTAACCCGGATGGCCGCCCGCGTCGCAAGGAACTCGTCATTATACTTCCTCAGCGTCGCAGCGTGGGCTTGAAGCCGATTCCGGACGTCCTGCGCGGCCACGTTCATCACTGCCGTCCCTCCACCCGTCGTCCACCCCGAGCTGGCGCTGGCCGCCTCCATGTCGTGGGCCGACGAGCTGGAGCCCGCGGCCTGCTGCGGCTCTGATGCGGCCTTCCCCGCGCGCTGGCGTGACGGTGTCCGGACCACCAGATCAGTCCTCGCGGCCGGCTCGCCCCGGCCGATTGCGCAGGCGGCAAGTTAGGCCGGCCGCCTTGGGTCGCCCCAGTTGGCGGGGCTGGTGCCGCCTCCCTCTCCTGGACGACGATGTCGTCCTCCCTCTCCAATCCCGGCTCGTCACCGCCGGCTTCTTCTGGCGGGGGCTCTGGGGCCTCAGGCACCGCGACACGCAGAGGGGTGACTGGCAAGGCCCCCTCCGCCATCGCCGCGGCCGCAGCCTCCGCTTGGGCCTTGGCCGTTGCGTCGGCGCGCGCCTTCGCCGCCTCCTCCTCCTGCGCCGCCTTGGCGGCGGCCGCCCTCAACTCCTCCGCCTCCCGCTCCTCGCGCGCCTCCCGCGCGTTCCGCTCCATCGCCGCCTGAAGCTCGGCACGGGGGTCCACGCGGCAAGTAGTGCTCCCGGATCCTCCCGGCGATCCAACGACGGAGGCGGCGGCAACCCGCTCGAGCGACAGTGGAGCCCTGATTTTTTGAGAAAGGACAAGGATTCAGGAACTATTAGAGAAAAGAAAAAATACACGAAGGAGTATATACTTACGCCGACACCGTCTGCGGCTGCTTCACCGCCTTGCGGAAGCGGGCCGCCTTCGTGGCCACCTCTTCCCGCCTGGTCGTCGCTGCCCCGCCCTTGGGCTTCTTTGGCCGACTGCCAAACAAGCACGACGCGGCGCGACGCTTCTGCCCGCCGCCCCGAGCAGGCGGCACGGCGGAGGAACCCGTGCCGTGGCCAGACGCCGGCTGGCGGTGTGGGACGACTTCCGCCTCGTCGTCATCCGGCCAGTCGTCGAAGCTGACTCCAAGCCCGGAGCCGCCCGCCTCGCCACCAGCTTGGCAGCCACCCGCCTCGGTGTTGTCATCCATGGCGGCCGCCCCCAAGTCGGGGTGCGCCAGGTCGTGCTCCGTCCGGTCGGGGACGAATCGGCGCTCCGCCCCCGACCCGCCTGCAGGCCGAAGGAGAGGGCTCTGCCGAGACGTGCCGACTAGTCAGAGTCGACCAAAAGGAACTCGGCGACAAAACTAAGAGAAGAAAGGGAAAAAGAGAACATACCATGGGCGGCGGATGGGCTCGAGAATATGGCTCCTTGCCAAACTGCCACTCTGCGGAGAGCTTGCAGTTCGCAAGGTAGTTCACCATATGGGCCACCTCGTCGTGTGGCATGTCCTTGGTGCACATCCGACTCGGATCGAGCTGGCCGCTCATCTGACAGATCAGATGAGGGCGGCTCTGAAGCGGAAGCACCCGTCACATGACGAAGGCGGCCAGCAAGTCAGGCCCAGTCAGGCCCTCCGACTGGATCATCACCCGCAGTCGGGCGACAGCCGCGGCTCCAGCCGGCGTCAGTGTCACGGCCCGATAGGACCACTGGGGCCCCCTACCCGCCGGCGGGCCGGCTACGTAAGCCGGCAAATTGACGTAGTCGCCGTGCGGGGCGACGTTCTTCACGTAGAAGTATGACTTCTGCCAGAGCTTCACCGAATGGATCAGCGTGATGACGGGGAAGGGGTTGTCGGCTGCCACCCTCCGCATCGCGATGAAGGCGCCACTCTGAGCCGGCACGCCCTGCATACGCGTGCCCAGCTTGGACTGGAAGAACTCCCCCCAGCTCGAGGGTGGGGAGGACGCCGAGGTAGCCTTCGCACAAGGTGACGAAGGCGGAGAGCAGCACCACTGTGTTCGGGGTGAGGTGGTGCGGCTGGAGTTGGTAGAATTCAAGAAAAGAGCGGAAGAAAGCGCTCGCAGGCAAGCCGATGCCGCGCAAGAAATGCGAGCGGAAGACCACCCGCTCGCCTTCCTCCGGCTCCGGCGTGATCTCCTTCTCAGGCGCGAGGCGGACCCGCACCTTATCCGCGCCGGGCAGCCGCCGCGTCTTGCGGAGGAACTCGACGTGGTCCTCATGGACGTTGGAGCCGTCCCATTCCCCGCCACTGCATAGCAGCGTGAGGCCGGCGAGAATGCGCGCGGTGGTGGGGAAAAGAAAGGTGGGACGGCGTGGCGGCGAGGCGCTGCTGTGAGGAAGAGCAGGAGGAAGAAGATGGCGGAGAGGAGAGGAGCGTGCGAGCGTCTGCCGCTTCCCCTCCCCCCCTACTTATAGCCTCATGCGGCGAAGCCGAGGAGGCGAGGCGTGGGGTGGGACGTGGGATTAACTGCACCCACTCCCCCACGTCCCGCGATTACTGGGCCCTAAAGACGTGCCGAAACCGCCGCAGGAAGACGTGCGGACGGCTTCGGGCCGCAGAGAATCCACGCCTGGGACTGGGCGTAGGAGTGGTGGGCCCCCGACCTGCGGCGACGTCTTGTCGCGCGCGTGGGCTGGCAGGCTTTTTCAGCCAAGAGATGCCACGTGGTTCGCAGGCGGCGAGTGGCCGGCCCGCAGCCCGGCGCGCGCGCCAACAGACTCCCGCCCTCCGACTTCAAAAAATTTCGCCAAGACGGCTCGCCCAACCGAAGCCGGCTCCCCACTGCCGGCTCGTCAAGATAAGAAGCTGACCGAGCTTCTCAACCTCGAAGCCCAATCAGCTTCGGGGACTACTGTCGGAGTAAATGGCCACTGGTAGCCTAACCGACTCCCCCTGGCTCTTCAAAAAATTATCAGGCCATTCAAGCCTTCAAGCGTACGAAGCATAGGGCCGCCTTCCCTCGGCCGGCTATCCCCAGGGCCGACTCCCAGAAGGCGACCCAGTCTCAGAAACCTTCCCCAAGAAATCTACGAGATGGCCGACTCCAGGAAGCCGGCCCCAAGAGGACCGACTCCCGGAAGCCGGCCATGAAGAACGCCGACTCCCAGAAGCCGGCCAAGACCGCACCCACCAAGACTGCATCCACATAACGGTGATAAGACGGGGCATGGCCGCAGTACAACCCACTTCCCCCGAATCCCGAAGCAGGCATGGCCACAGGACGCCGTACGGGTCAGCCATCTCCCGTCCGGCGCGGCACTGTAGCCATGTTGACCTCAACGTCACCCACGACAGGCGCCAGTACGGCCCGCGGGCGGCAGGCCCCTTAGCCAGAGAGACGCCCGAAGGCGGCCCGGCCTCCCCTAGGCGGCCAGGGGTGTAGCCGGCTCCCAATAGCCGGCTACCTCCCTCCCTCGAAACATGTGCCTCATTAAGGAGACAAGACGAGGTGAGGCTACAGTGAGAGCCCGCAAGGCGGCGGCGCTGTAGCCACGCTTATCTCGACAAAGCCCTCGTCATCAGGGGCGAGGCAACAGTAACTAGCCACCGACAAGACCCCCAAGCAGTGGGGCCGGCCTGTCGACCAAGAGGCCGGCAGCCGGCTGGACCCACCAGTCGGCGGGCCCCAATGGCCGGCGGAGAAGCTGGCGAGCACAGACACTGACGGCTGGGACCCGCGCCCAGCCGGATTACCATTGTACCCCTGGGGCGTAGGCCTATATAAACCCCCCGGGGCACCCATGCAAAGGGTTGGTCTCAGAGAATTACACACACCACATAGAGAGGAAAGGAGAGCTAGCCTTGCCCTTCTTCTCCCTCTAACCCGACAGCTCAAGGAGCACTTGTAGCTACTTGTTTTGATCTAGTGATCATGCAGAGACCCCGCAGAGCAGGACTTGGGGTGTTATCTCCACGGAGAGCCCCGAACCTGGGTAAGATTCGCCGGCGTGCATGTCTTCGCCTCATCCCGTTTCCAGGCACCGGCGACGTCTTACTGGCTCCCACAATGATAAGCCACCCGTTGGCATATGTCGCACCTACCACCCGACAAGATTACCCTCACATGACACCCGTCCAGAGGCGTGTCAAGCAGATAAGCAAAAGATAATTAACCGGCACGGCAGGCTTGCCGGGCTGCATCATGAGCATGACACCTAGCAGTGCATTTAACGCACTTTGTCCTAACTGCCATAGTTAGGTATGATAGCACTGTTAGCTATCTAATCACTAGATAATGACTGTTTTGCCACTATGGTTACCCCTTGAGCTCTAAAAGGAGGGCCATGGAAAACTAGAGGGGGATTCAGACCCTCACACACTTGTACGCGCGTAGCTGCTCTTCCCGAGGAGACCTTGTCAGGCTTGAGCGTTGCGTGCTCATCGTGTTCCTCCATCAAATCCCCCAAAGAAGGAGTAGGGTTTTACGCCTCACGGCAGCACGAACCTGGGTAAAAACCAATTGTTTCATCGCCGTCGCGTTGTTTCATTGCTTCCGCTCTTTGTGCAATGTGATCATCCCCCTTGCCGAACCACAAAGGGGCCGATGGCCCCATAGCTGATCATGTTGCACCATGACGAAGACTAGGAGTCCTTCTGTTGCACCATTGAAATCGCCACTCCCCGCAAAAGATGATGTTCTGCGTACGGGGAGAAACAAAATCTTAATGATATCCCTAAGAAAACGGGCACAATCTCCATTCCAATGGGACATGCCAATGAGAATTGCCTCGGGCCATGATTCGGGCGAGCAGTAACTCCTTGACCAGTCGTGGGTGGTGTTGCTTCGATAAAGTTGTCAGGCTATAAAACACTATTCATACCTATGCGGCTGGCCTTCATGCTTAAGTAACCTCGCGTCTTTGGGCATTGAGCAAGTTTGGCTAGGCCATGGTCGGGGAACACCACTCCTTTGAGGGGTGGTCCATAGTAACCTTTAAAGGAAAAGAATCTCGGATTGCCAGATAAGGGGAACTTATCTGTTGAGCCAAGGACTTCGAAGTAAAGTTGTTTACATCAAGAAAGTGATCCTCGACATAGAAGACCAGCTCGGGGGCTACTGACGGAGTCCTGGACTAAGGGGTGCCAACCGAGTCAACATGTAGTCCTCGGGCTGGGCCTGTGGGCCTCACTCTCCATCGGATGGACTCCGGAAGCTGCACGCGTGGACGTAATTAAGACCCCATCTGCCGAAGACTTGACGTATACTCCAAGCGCCTCCATGCGATCTACCTGGATACCGACCATGTAACCCTAGATGCCGTACCTAGCGTGTATATAAGCCAAAGGGTTTGTCCAGTAGAGGGGACGGAATCACAATTACATTCACCTAGCCCTAGGGTTAGAACACAACTTACGATCTCTAGGTAGATCAAGCTTGTACTCGATACATCTCCATCAATATAAACAAGAGTATGACGTAGGGTTTAACCTTCATCAAATGGGCCGGAACCTGGGTAAAACATTGTCTCCCTTATTCCTGTTACCGACGATCTGAGATCCGCTGCTCGGGACCTCCTACCCCGAGGTCTGTCGGTTTTTGCACCGATAAGTGGGCTGCATTGATAGGTGCTCCGGAGGCTGATGAGAATAACATAGATGTCTATACCAAGGCCAATATGGATCACAACACCATCAAGACCAAGTACAGTGTCATTCCCAGGAAGTACTTGGAGTCTCACAAACTTGGATCTGTATATCATCTATTGGCAGGATTTGCCACCTCCAACACTATCATGAGGCACACCTTGATGCCTAATGACCCACAAGAATAGGCGATCAATCGTAGTCCTTTCAATAAGTAAGAGTGTCGAACCCAACAAAGGATGGGCCAAAATGGTCTCTTATAATAAGCAAAGTGTTCTTGAGGGTACACGGGAATTTCATCTTGTCACTTTCATCATGTTGGTTCGATTTGCATTCGCTACTTTGATAATTTGATATGTGGGTAGACCGGTGCTTGGATGTTGTTCTTACTTTAACAAGCCTCCCACTTATGATTAACCCCCTCGCAAGCATCCGCAACTATGAGAAAGGTATTAAGATAAAATCTAACCATAGCATTAAACATTTGGATCCAAATCAGTCCCTTACGAAGTAGAGCATAAACTAGGGTTTAAGCTTCTGTCACTCTAGCAACCCATCATCTAATAACTACTCCACAATGCATTGCCTTAGGCCCAAAGATGGTGAAGTGCCATTCAAACGATCTTCACATGACACCACTAAGGGAATCACAACATACATATCATCAAAATATCGAACACATATCAAATTCACATGATTACTTGCAACAAGATTTCTCCCGTGACCTCAAGAACAAAAGTACCTACTCACAAATGATAATCATGCTCAACATCAGTGGGGTATAAAATAGCATAATAATCCAAACATATAATCTTCCACCAAATAAACCATATAGTAATCAACTACAAGATCTAATCAACACTACTAGTCACCCAAAGGTACCAATCTGAGGCTCCGGTACAAAGATTGAACACAAGAGATGAACTAGTGTTTGAGAGGAGATGGTGCTGTTGAAGATGTTGATGGATATTGGCCTCCCAAAGATGAGAGGGTTGTTGGTGATGACGATGGCTTCGATTTCTCCCTCCGGTAGGGAAATTCCCCAGCAAAATCGCTCTGCCGAAGGGCAAAAGTGCTCCTTCCCAAGTTCCGCCTCGAGACGGTAGTGCTCCATCACGGAAGCCCTGCTCTTATTTTTCTAGGTCAAAATAACCTATATACCAGAAGATGGGCACCAGAGGTGGGCTAGGCTGGCCACAACCCACCAGGGCGCGCCTGGGGGGCCTAGCATGCCCTGGTGTATTATGCTCACCAGGTGCCCCCTCTGGTAGTTATTTACTCCAATATTTTCTATTTATTCCAAAATAATTCTTCGTAAATTTTCAGCTCATTTGGAGTGTGGAGAATAGGTAACTCTGGCGTAGTTTTTTCAGGTCCAGAGTTCCACCTGCCGGCATTCTCCCTCTTTGTGTAAACCTTGCATACTATGAGAGAAAAGTCATTAGAATTACTCCATAAAGCATTATTATGCATAAAAACATTATAAAAAACTGTCAGAAAACATGATGCAACATGGACGTATCAACTCCCCCAAGCTTAGACCTCGCTTGTCCTTAAGCGAAAACCGAAATCGAAAAATATGTCCACATGCTTAGAGAGAGGTGTCAAAAAAAAGAATACGGACATACAAGCATCTTGCATATTATTATGAAAACAACAACAACTTTATCATATATCTTCTCATGAACAAGTAACGATTCTTCACAACATCAAAGTAAAAAGCATAAACTCTATTGAAAACCAACAAACTATGTTGTCGGTCAACTTTCCAACTAAAATTCATCATCTCTTCTGGAAGGGTCTCGTATTTGAGCCTGTTGGCAAGTCCATAATCAACCATCATTTAATCTTCTATGATTGCTAACACTCACTGCGTACACATGAGCAAAAAGTTTCAACCGGACACATAGAAAGATAGGGGCTTATAGTTTCGCCTCCCAACTCATTCACCTCAAGGGTGATGTCAACAATAATAACTCATGTGTACTCATATCCAACTGGATATATGTGCCAAGATCTTTCCTCACCACATGATGCTTACCAAAGAGAAAATAAAAAGGAATATAAGAAAATACGCTGACTCTTGCATAAAACGTAAATACATAAACTAAAAGATAGGCCTTTCGCAGAGGGAAGCAGAGGTTTTCATGCGCTTTTAAGTTTTATGCTCAATCTCTTAGTGCAAAAGAACGTCATGTTATATTGCCCCTTATGATAGCAACCTTTATTATGCAGTCCATCACTTTTATTACTTTGCCATCACAAGTTCGTACAACGCTCAATTTTCTCTTGCACTAAATGGTCAAACACATTTAGAAGCAATTTTTATTGCCTTATTGCACCGATGACAACTTACTTGAAGGATCTTGATCAATCCATAGGTAGGTATGGTGGACTCTCAATAAAGGATTTTGGGCTTAAGGGTTTTTGGATGCACAAGTAGTATCTCTACTTAGTGCGGAATTTTTTTCTAGCAAAGATATTGGGAAAGCACAACATGATGAAGGATCTATGACAATATAACTTCGATGTGAATATGAACAAACATAAATCATTACGTTGTCTTCCTTCTCCAACATCGGCAATTTGGCATATAATATTTTGATGGGGGCTCACAATTATAAAAGATGCCCAAGATAGTGTATTTGCATGTGAATCTTCTCTTCCTTTTTTAATTCTTTCATGAATTGCATCATTGACCAATGCTATGTTTGTCAACTTCAACCAATTTTACCACTTGTACTTTTCCTTATGTGATGTAATTACTTACCATAAGATTAGCATATGATCTTTTTCATTATTCCTTTTATTTTTATTGAAACAAAAAATAAACAAACAAAACTGAACTATACTTTATTATATAACTTTCACTCGATTACATAGAAGGAAAGATCATGAAACTAAACTTGAGAATAGATCATGGTAAATTTTATTCAGCTATATCATAGGATAACTAAAGATCGAACTAAGATAAGTAAAGGAAAAGAAAGTGGTGATGATACGATACCGGGGCATGTCCCCCAAGCTTGGCAGAAGCTAAGGGGAGTGCCCATACCCGTTACTCAAGTCTCCTTTGGTGGGGAAGATGATGATGGTGGTGGTGTTGAGGTAGCACTGTCACACTTCAGGCTCAAGAGGTACTCCAATCTACGAATGATGCTCCATAGGGCGATGATTTTCTCTTGCAACATAATATTTTCACGAGTTAGAAATTTATTTTGAACACGAACCATTTCAATGGTCCTAAAGGCATCCATTTCAGTAGAGGTAAGATAATCATAGTATGGTTGAAGGATATCTTCTTCTTCTTCCGCTGGTACGGCTTGCCCTACTTCTGGAGCTTGATCCCCCGTAGCTTCCTTGCCCTTGTCCCCTTTTATGGCTTCCTTTGGTTCCTCTCTCTTCAGCTCTATCTTCATCAACCAAGCATCCTCTTCTATGTTGTTGGAGGAGATAGAAGGCATGATGTCTGGCTTGGAAGGTTGACAGAAAACAAAACAAAATAAGAACAGAGGATTTCTTTGAGATATGGTGGTCAATAAGTTTGGGGGGGTATATAAAGAATTTCTAATCTTGGGAAACAAGCAATCGAAAGGAAAACGGAGTTCGGAAGGTTCCCGAGGTGGGAACAACACACCTAGGCGCGCCAGGCAAGGCAGGCGCATTCTGGTGTATCGTACCCTCCTCGGTTGCCTTCCTGGTTGTTTATTATTTTCCTATTTTTTGTAATATTCCAAAACTGACAGAAATATTTTTGCGGATTTTCCGGAGTCCATTTACTTACTGTATCACATACCTGCCCTTTTTCAAGATTCTGCAGTGTTCCAGAACGTTTTTTTATGTGTTCCTCCGGTGTCATGGTTTGGATAATATTGGTTTCAATATTAATAGGCGTACCTGAGATATAATGTTTAATTCTTTGGCCATTGACCACCTTTGGATTAGTACCTTCGACATTATTGATCTTAATAGCTCCAGAATGATAAACCTCTTCGATAATATATGGTCCTTCCATTTGGAGAGAAGTTTTCCTGCAAAGAATCGAAAATGAGAGTTGTACAAAAGAACATGTTCACCCACTTTGAATTCCCGCTTTTGGATTCTTTTGCCATGCTATCTTTTAAGTTTTTCTTTAAATAACTTGGCATTTTCATAAGTTTGGGTTCTCCATTCATCTAGTGAGCTAATATCAAGTAACCTCCACCGGCAAGTATGCAATCATTACCAAAAGCATTCCATTTAGACCCACCGAGTTGATTCTACACACTACTAGAGCCAAACCCTAGGATTTTGGTCTCACCGAGTGTCGGGGTACGACAATCTATGGGACCAGTGTGACCCCTTTGCAGTTCGGCTTGGGAGATCGAAGAGCATGGAGAGCAAATCCAAGAGTTCACATGCGAGGTTTTCTTAGGTTCGGGCCGCGGTGGAGGCGTAAAACCCTACCCCTGCTTGTTTTGTGGATTGACTTCGGGCTCAAGTTACAAGCGTAGCTTGCCAGAAAAACATGAGCAAGGTGCAGCTACAACGTAAGCGTGAGCAAACTATCGAACCATGCCTAGGTATCGATGGGCCTCCTTTTATAGACAAAAAGGGGTCACCACAGTGGCAACATGGTCATTACATCTTTTGAATAGTGGTGTTGATGCTATCCAACCTAATCCTGCCAGACTAGGACAAGGGCATTTAATGCACCATGAGCTGATAGCCATCCTTTGGCAAAAGGCGTCTCTCCTTCTGTGCTGTCGACGTGGATGAGTCTATCTTCTTTACACGTCCACTAGACGGGTGTCAATAAAGTTGATCTGCATGCGACGTACTGACACACATCCTGATGATCCTCCCCAAGTCGCTCTCCCGCTCGACACCTAATCTTGACAAGCCATCAGCTAGTAGATGAGGTGGAACAGTCGAGAAGCGAGATGGGTGAAGCTTCCCGGTGGAGAGCTTGCCGGGTCTTGGCTTGCTGGTGTGGAGCTTGCCAGCAACAGGAGTCTTGATCTTTAGTACTGACTTACTACTTCTCGATGACCTGTCGAGAGGTCTCCTTCACGGTCCTGTATGTTGAATCTTGAGTCTTGTATGTAGTATTCCTCCGGCAAGCCTTGCCGGCGGGAAGGCTACAACTGCCTGTGCATAAGTCAGGGTAGTAAGGTACCCATATCTTACTACACTGGTAGGAGCCCCCCGTCATGGGCCGCGCGCGCCTGCGAGGCGTCATCGGGCTAGGCCCAAACAGTGCATAAGCACGCGTGGCAGAGGATAACTGCTGGAATCTTCTCTTTTACCACGCCGCCATAACGCACATTAAATGCGGAAAGTGGGAGACATGGATTGAAACGGTCACCAGGGGTAGTGCGCCTGAAAAGCACATCCACGTAGGACAGTAAAGAGCCAGCCCTGATTATCCTCAAGTGCAAGGAATCATCGTAGCAATTTCCAAAGGTGGAAGTGATAAGTATGGAGTGTCGAACCCACAACGAGCTAAAGGTAAGATCAATATTCTGTCAAGTCCTATCTGCTATTGATACGACTCAATGTACACCAAACGTTTGCTTCCAACTAGAAACGAGAAATAAAACTACGTTGTGGGTATGAAGAGGATAGCTTTGCATGATATCACAAAACTAAAATATAAATATAGGTGTTGTTAACATAAAGTTATAATATATTGCTATATATTATAAATAGCGAGTGTGGAATAATGATGGATCGGTGTGCGGAATTATCCTATGCAATTGTTAACAAGATCGGTAATCATTATTGCAATTTTATGTGAGGGAGAGCCATAAGCTAACATACTTTGTCTACTTGGATCATTTGCACTTATGATGGAATTCTAGCAAGCATCCTCAACTACTAAAGATCATTAAGGTAAAACCCAACCATAGCATTAAAGTATCAAGTCCCCTTTATCCCATAAGCAACAACCCCCTTACTCGGGTTTAAGCTTCTATCACTCTAGCAACCCACTATAAGCGAATCATGGATGTATTGCAACACACTACAGCAGGAATCCTTCACGTGTGCGCGGCACGGAGGGCACCATACACTACAAAAAAAACACTTCTGTGATGATACGTGTTTGTCACAGTAGGTCACATTTTCTGTCATGCATGTACATCCATGACGATTTTATGACAGAATCAAGATAGTCAGACATGTGTTCTCGTAGAAGTGTCCCATGACAATACCAAAATTGTCATCACGGAAGTGTCCACTTCCATGACGATAAATGGCGCGTCATGGAATTGTTTTCGTCAAGGGTAACCGACACGTGGCATCCACCGTAACGGGTTGCCGTTAAGCTATCGGGTTCCGGTTTGGATCCGATAACCCATTAACAGCCCCAATGTAAAATTCTCATTCGCCAGAGGATCCACGTGTCGGCTTAGCGTTGGGACAGATGTCATCCACTCATTTTACGGGAGGCACCTATGATACGTTGGCACGTGGCAAGGCCCAACAGTGGACCATTTAGGTGAAAGAGGCCAGCCCAGTCAAAATTAGCAGGCCGGCCCATATAGGGCCTACTTGCGTCTGGTCCATTTAAGCCCATGGCCCATACAAGATGTGCCAATTCGGGCCGTCAATGGCCCATTAACTATTTGACACCATTGCAGCCCATCGTCAGTTCGAGCCCGTTAACAGCCCGCTATATATTTGGGCTCAATAACAACCCATTTGGTTTCGGCCTATTAACGGCCCATTCAAGGGATGGGCCAATTTTCAGGATGTACGTCTTTTGGCCTTTTAGCGACCCATTTAAGTGTTGGGCCAATTTCCAGTCCAGTGTGTCTTTCAGCCCGTTCACGGCCCATAAAGTTGAATGGGCCCACTTATTGCTCGCTTTGATGTCGGCCTGTTAACGACCCGGGAGGTAATAGGGCCGAGCATTAACTATTGGCTCGTCTCAATTATAGCGGCCCAATAGTGCTTTCGGCCTGGTTACGGCCCATTAACTTAATGGGCCCGCTAAAGTTCGAACATGTCAGTAGGCCCAATTAGATAACGTCAATTCCGGCCCAGCTATAATTTCAGCCCATTACGACGAGCAATTATGGATAGGACAAAAACCGATTAATCAAAGGCCTATGAGAATTTTGGCCCATGCAAGCCCATTAAAGGTAGTGGGCCACTTCCTTCATATAGGGCCCACGACTGTTCGTGCTAACTAATAACTTCACTACTTTTTTGCCTTCCTAGCGACCAGTTAGTTGGAATGCGAGGCTCGCTAAGCAAATGTACAGCATACAAGCAAAAACGTTGCATATCCAGCATGTATTACAGGAAATTGCATCCACTAGGCAATCAAAGATTGATGCCAGTGCAAATAAATGAGCAGAACTTAACGATCTACAACCTCGCAATCTGCAACCTCAGCGCGGATGTCGCCCCTAAGCATGTGAGCAAGTTCTTCCTTCTTTGCTACACTGTCTCTAAAAACATTGATTAGTTGTTGTTGCGCAAGAATGTGCACCTCTGATTCCTCCATGATTTCCATGATTGCTTCAGCCAGTTATTCGTTCCCAAACATACATTTTTTCCGTTGGATTCGAGATAGACGAAACTCAACAGATTAAGATGGCGATTTTAGCTGGCTTGTATTATTGATAGTGGGGAATATCTCGGCCACTGCATCATAACATAAATTAGGAGGGGAACCGAACAGATTAATCATGAGTTATTGCCATATTACCCAGCCTAGATTTATTGGAAAGAAACAATGGGGTTGCCTTGCTGTTTTCAGAGTTTGTCTTCTTATCTTCAGCAGCCTAAACCAAATTAACACACTAGCATTGCTATCATTGGCTAGGTCAGATAATAGGAAAGCAACATTGACACAACGAACGTTTGGGCAACCATACCACACCAGCCTACACCAAATTAACACAATATGGCACAACAATCATCAACCATGTAAGGTAATAGGAAAGCAACAATGACACAATGAATGATTGGGCAACCACAACAACACTACAATTTAGTAATGTGCATGATATGAGATAGTACACTCATGCAACTCAGTATGCAAAACTACCAGGCTGTTTTCCTTACAAAAATCAACATTGTCGCCTTTAATTATACATTTGGCTACAAGTAAATTTAGATCAGATATAGGTTGGGTTCACGCCGATTAACAAAATACATGCTGATGTAAAAATTTAGCGATATACAACAGGTACTTACATCAGCATTGGAGCACAGAGAATTCCCGCAAGATACTTCCCTCGAACAAGATCCCAGTTTAGAAAGTCTTCTATCCTTTAAGCTTATTTTCCAAAAGAGAGATGGGTAAGAAACATGTAGAAAATATGATCTAAATGCTATAAAATTTCATGATGTGAGGATATGCACACGCTTTTTAGAATGGAGTTGACATATTTTTGCTAGACTGGAGTGGACTAGTTCTTTGGCCACTTGAATCTGCTTATTATCAGTAGGAGTTGGTTTACTATCTCCTGGCGTTTCAATCTTTTGCAAAGACCTTGTTTGTAACCCTTCAGATTCTAACATAGCCGTCTTCCCCTTGCATGCCTTATATAGAAGAATGGTGCTTCAGTTATAAAACATGCCACTGTAGAGAGATGGAATAGGTACTGAAGAATAGAAAGGCATGACATATTGACATGTATTCCCTCCATCCGGAAATAAATGGATGTGTCTAGGCGTATTTCAGTTCTAGATACATCCATTTTTATTCATTTCTGCGACTACTAATCCGGACGGAGGGAGTATGATGTAAGAGCTAGAGATACGACAGGACAATAGAGTAAAAAAACACTAGTTGAATGTAAAACTGTATGATAGCGGAATACATACAGAAAAACACTAAGGCAACATATGCGTGTATGATTGGGAAACTAAGATGGCACTGCAACAGACCACTAGAACATCACTTCAATGTAAAAAAATGGTATGGTAGACAGATGAAGTACATACTGATGAATAACAATGCATAAGATATTCAGAAGCATGATGTCCAAACTAAGCAGATGGCATTGCGACAGAGTAGAATGACAGTACTTGAATTTGAAAACATGTTATCATGAATGGAATAGGTACTGAAAAACAGGAAGGCGTGACATATTTACATGCATGATCAGCAAGCTAAGCACATGGCATTGCAACAGAGTAGATGCACTCCAGGACATTATATGTATGTTGTACCCATATCACGGGCCAAGTTAGAGCAAGGACCTTGTGGGGTGAATAGGATTCGGCATCTTTCTGCAAGTCCTATGAAGAACTCCCTTTACATGTTCCATCATATTGGGTATCATTGACGTCAAGTTTGTTGGTCGTTACATTGCTCCGTGTGGTTCTTGTGGATATATCAGTGTGTGCAATTATATCTGACATGCATGGAAGACAACTAGTAGTTAGATTTATGTAATGAGAGCCTGTAGGAGACGTCATAAATAGTAGGACTGGGCTTAACTAGCAACAACAGGTCTAAAAAACTAAAGGGAGAAAACAGATGAAAGCTACAGAATATGTATTGATTGTACTCGAGATCAACTAGATGGCACACAAAAGTATTAAAGAAGAACATAGGTAATACTAGAAGTGGTATAATCACCAGCCTGTGGGGTAACATTATCTGACGGATGATAACTATGGAACAGCGTTACCTAAAGAACAAATCTCTTATCTGAACTATGGAACAGGGTTAACTCCTGAACAAGACTCTTAAGAGACCAACATGAATATACAATGAAATGCGATAATCTATTTTCCATGCTTAGATGAATAACAAAGCCATAAATGTTGCACTCAAGTAAGATGAGGGTACAACCTATCTGGTCGCCATCCATAGGAGTGAGCATCATGTGCTGACTTGTCGATGGACCTGCACTTGTTGTGGCTGTCCATGTCGGGCACGCACATTCAAGGCAGGGAACAATTGAGTGGGGACTATAGCCCCCTTCTGGTGTATGCTTCCCTTGTTGGAGCAGCTGCGGTGAGAAGGATGACAGTGTGGCTGAAGATGTAGAAAACGCGAAATGTTAAGAATGACACATATCTCTAATCTGAAGAAATACCCTAAGAGATCAACAGTAAGGTACGAGAGTGCTGACACGTCTGTTGACTGAAAACTAAATTGGGGTCACACAATTTTATTTTATTTTGGTACTATCCGATCTATGCCAGATGGCTTGATGGCCGTCTTGTGCCTCCCGGCTGACACTGTTCAGAATCTTCCCAGAAGAGCCAGCGACCACCGGCAGAGCAACATGCATCCGCCGTCCCTGGGCGCGAGAGCTCCGACCAAAACCCCGCTCCCCGCCCCACCGCACTACCGTGGTTGTTGTAACGCCCCGGACACACCCGTCGGTGGCCGTTACTCCTGGCGGGATCTAGACTGGCCTCATAGATCAATACTAGTCTTTTCTGCGCACTTTGTCCTCACTCATGCGCACCCGGGAGCAACTTCCCGGTCGGTCACCCATCCTGAACCTACTCCAAGCTGAGCACGCTTAACTTTGGAGTTCTTTATGAATGGGCTCCCGGAAAAGAAGGAATTCCTTATTGATATAAGTAGTCTATCATCCCTAATAAGCTAGGCTATCACATACACCCCCACTAAAAGGAACCGACGTCCTCGTCGGGCCACAGGAACATTCCCTCTTGGCACATACGTCTTTGCATCCAGTCCGGTACATGTGCCATGCCGTGTGCCACGACGGGTCACAAACGTCATGCACACGCACTTGTCTGCAAACATCCGTGTAATCGTGAGGGTCGGCTCTGATACTGACTTGTAACGCCCCGGACACACCCGCTGGTGGTCGTTATTCCTGGCGGGATCTAGACTGGCCCGACAGATCAATACTAGTCTTTTCTGCGCACTTTGTACTCACTCGTGCGCACCCGGGAGTAACATCCCGGTCGGTCACCCATCCTGAAACTACTCCAAGCTGAGCATGCTTAACTTTGGAGCTCTTTCCGAATGGGCTCCCGGAAAAGAAGGAATTCCTTATTGATATGAGTAGTCTATCATCCCTAATAAGCTAGGCTATCACAGTTGTGTCGCCCCGGCTAATCCACAAAGACACGCCATCATCCAGATCCGGCGGAGGCAGTACATTCAGCCCACGCAACTCTAAGATAGCCACCTAAGCGTTGCTTCTGCGGAAAACTTGCGCCCCCGCACCCTTATGTTAGACACCAGCCAACCGGCAGCCTAAGAGCTCCACCGCCTCGAGGGGTGCTGCTTCCCATTGGGAATCGATTGGCATAGAATAAAAATTCAGACAACTGACGCCTAAATAAACTGATTTAAGATGAGTGTACGACCTATCTTGCGGCCCGGTGAAGTAGGCAGCTCCAGCTGCCAAGTTGGTGAGGCCGGGGCGATCGCAGTGGCTACCGGTGGCAGGAAAGCAGAGATGTCGCGACGGTAGACGGCTATGGGGAAGCAGCGTCGGGGCCCTAGATGCTTCCGAAGTTGGAGCCCCTCCGGCGCCGTGCACAACGGGTGGGGTGAATTGGCTCCTGTACGGTTTGCGCGGCCGTCAACGAGGCAGCTCCGGCAGCATGGAGTAAGAGGCACACGGCCCAGTGCATGACGACAAACGGACATCGTCTCCGGCATTTGGGAGGAGGCCGGCAGTGAATTTGGTGCGGTGGGGGCGCCATGGAGGAGGGCCTGAGGTTTCGTGGCTGGGGAGCAGGGAGCTTCCGGGGAGAAGGTGATTTGGCCCCCATGATGTATGAATGGGGAATTGGGAGGGGGGACCATGTCTTACGGACGCATTTGTCTGAAATGTGTGTGTGTGCGGGGGGGGGGGGGGGGGGGGGGTTACAGTTCTACCCATGCCTTTAGGCTTCTGGGCTTGGGTCTGTGTACTGACGGTCGGGGATAGTAGAGTAACTTTACTTCTCCCAAATAGTGGCCGCGAGCGATTTCGAGCAAGGAGGGCGTGTTTTGAAATAGTGGGCGCGAGCGATTTCTGGCGAGGAGGGCGTGTTTTGAAATAGTCAGCGCGAGCGATTTCGGGCGAGCAGAGGTGTTTTGCCGCCCATGGATTGTGAATTATTTGGCACCTGTCATTTCGGCCGAGGAGAAGGCGCGCTTGGATGAAGTTACGAACCTACCCTCGATGTACAACGGGCCAATTGATGCGTGTCCCACATAGGTCGGTAATTTCGCGTCTCCCGTTTATTTGCTCGGGCGAATTCCACCGAGCAGAGGGTGTATAGCAGTTCGTTCAAATTTTGGAGAACGAGCATCCACATCTACCTTGCTAAGTCGATTCGAATCAAATTTTGAAATATTAGCTTGCCACTTCTTTTTTAGATGGTGAGATGATGCTCGGGACTAATGTGTTTTACATGCTCGTTACTAATGATTTACTATATGACAAATAGTTGACCCACTCAAAAACGGTAATCAAACCCAAAAAGAAATATCTCGATTCAATGAAATAGCTCGTTCACCAGGTCAAAATAGCGAACTAAATCCAAAATTGAACACCTCAATTGAGTAGCATGTTGTACTATATTATAGTACTCCATTAACATGTTGGAAGTCAAATTAATGAACTTGTTTGATACGCATATCTCCGTTCATGTGTGGATTGCAGACAACATTTTCTCCAATTCAAATATTTGAATGCAATTTTATATCGAAACATGGTTTATATCAGTCTTTGATGCATAAACGCGACCTCCCCCTCTCCCAAACTCCTATTCTCTCTCCCGCCGACAATCTTCAATTCTATTGCACGCATCCAAACACAAACCTTGTCGGTCCCTCTCCCTCTCTCTCTCTATCTCTCTCTGTGTGGGGGGAGGGGGTTTTTCTAGTTCGCATGCACACTCCATGTATAGGTCTCGCTAGCACACTATGTAATATTCCCTAGTCCAAGCTAAATATCGTACGCACACAAATTCCCTAGCTCGTTTCCTGTAACTCTCGCATGCACCACTCTGCCGTCTCGGAGATCTTCCCTCTCTCTCTCTCTCTCTCAAACTCTCCTTCTCCCTGGGTCACACATAAACATGCATATCTCGCTCGTACTCTATAGACCCATCTAAAACTCTCTCTCTCTCCCTCGTTTTCTCTCCATCTCACACGCACACACACACACACAATCTCACGCCTAGCTAAGTATGATTGTCTCTCACTCAACTGTAGGCACACACAGTCCCCCTATGTATATGACTAATACTTAGTCTCCATCACAAACATGTGCATTGTCTCTTTCCCTCACTTGGTCTGTCTCAATTTCTCTCGGGGCATCTTTCTATCGCACACACACCTCGTCCCTCGATCTCCCACCCATATAGTCCCCTCACGATCTCGAGGGGATCTCTCTATCACAAACACACCCTCTCTCCCTCCCCATGCGTCCATCTTCTCCATGCGTCCCTCTTGACCTTTGTCCCTTGTTGATAGATCTCTATTGGACAAGTGCTATAGGGGTGTCTCTCTCCATTGCAAACAATCACGCACTAGCTGTAGCGATCCGACCTCAAATGGTTGAATCTCTGTGCATAAGTGTCATCCCTGGATCGGTAATGCTGACACACCCAGTACTTGAAGGATTTATAACAGAGTGGAATCACACACTTATTACATCGAATGTCTCAAAAGAGTACTTATTACAATAATATGGCTTAAGGACATCTAAATAAGATAACTGCGGAAGCATCGAAGGTAAATGAGTTCATCAACTCCAACGGCATAGCTGAGTGCACGACAATGACCTAGCGCGCCTTACTCTTCGTCTGAAAAGTCTACAACATAATATGTTGCGGCCCGAAAACAGGTCAGCACATGGATATGCTGGCAAAATAACACTGTAGAGCAATGAACAGGTAATAGCTACAACTATATGCATGTATGGCTGGTGGAGGCTCTACGGTTATCATGTTTTTACGAAAAGCCAATTTTTTCCTACAACAAAGGAATATGTTTTGTTTAACTATCATGGTAGTTGATAAACATTGAGAAGGTTCCTCCAACTCAATCCCAATTAAACAGTATTAAGAACCCAACAAATTAGTTTAGAGTGATGAGATTAGATCAACAAGTCAAGAACCAAATACTCAAGATGTCCATAACCGGGGACACGGCTAACCATGATTAGTTTGTACACTCTGCAGAGGTTTGCGCACTTTTCCCCACAAGACTCAATCTCCTCCGTTCAATTTCTCGCACTACATGGTGTTTGAGAAACGGATGACCGAGACACAGTCTTTCCGAAGCATTAGCTCTTTACTCTGGGTAGATAGTACCACCTACATCCCCTACATCTGCTAGCCTATCACTGAAAGAGGTCACACAACATACTCAACTATGCCAGAGCTTATAATGGCTTGTGGCTACACACGGAAGTTTCTAGCATGAATAATCTTATGATCCCTTTGAGCCTGGGTGGCATTCCATAGGGTGATCACACAGGTACTCCGGGATATCCTAGGACAACACTGGATTCTCCAGGTGCCCGCAACCAATCCACCCAGATGTGTATTAGAGTAGCCACCTTAAGTTTAACCATTAATAATACTCTCACATCTGGCATGGATCTCTCAAACCCAAACCATGTCTACTAGCATAGCATAGCGGTATAAGCATAACGTAGAAGTAACTCCCAGGGTTTGATAATAAGGACAATATGTTCTACCTCATCATCTACTTCCCAATACCCACATGTTATTAATCCTACTCATGCAAGGAAAAGTCCAGGAAGAGAAATAGATTGGATTCCAGGAACAACCCAATTTTTACAAAGAAGGACCTGAGTCATATCACATGTTTCAGGTGCAAAGATTCAGGGCACTACTTCAGTGGTTGCCCAAAAAGGAAGCCGAGGACCCAAGGAGGCTATGTAATCACAAGGAAACCTCGAGACTTGTAAGAAGTAATATGTTTCCGCTGTAATGAAGCAGGGCACTTTGCCAGATTGTCCCAAGGAGAAGGAGGCTTGTGTTAGATAGTTGAGTCTGCGAGAAATATAGTAGTAGTAGTGGGAACATTTATTTTCATATTCAGGTGTTGAGTTGAGGCATGTAATGGAAATGCAAGAGATCGTAATAAATTCATGAAATCAATAAAGTTCTCGTGTCATGATTTCATACGTTGAATTTTACGAGTTGTTACTCTATGAAGAAAGATTTTGACCATTTTTCGAGGATATGAGAAATATGGTGTATGGATGAATTTGTGCATTTCAAGGGTGGTAGTACCCTGTGAGGACACTTGACCCCTGGAAAAGATAATGATATTCAACGGAGTGGACTTTGGACAAAATAAGTATTGAGTTTTATCTCGATATGTGGGATACCCCAAGAATATGAAGGGATGAAGTACTATTGGAAATAAAGGAGGTATAATGTTGGTAATATGGAGCAATTGTAACTCTATGATGAGTCTAAGTAATCACGTCTTAATTTGGTACCAATAGAAGGAAGGGAGACAGTACCATTGGATGGATTTAAGAATGCTAGGAAGCTAGATATTGGAATAATGATTAGTTGCCCCAATGATGAGTTCAAGGTTTACAAGTGATGAGATGGGCCATAACCCACAGGCCCCAGGACCTGCTAAGAAGCAAGCACACTCTTGCTGGAGGAAAAACCCTGGAAGAAGTTACGACTTTGTCAACAGACGATCTTATAGGAGTTTACGCAAAACATGAGTGTTGTGAAGGAACGATAGATGTTTGTTTGGCTTGCAGAATCCATGGATTTATCCAAACTTGGTTCGTCGACAAGAGAAATTCTGCAATGCTTGTGAGGATGACCGAGTGTTAGAATGCGAGATTCACTAAACCATATACAAGGTAATGATTTGGGTGCGGAATGGATTGATCACCATGCTGACTTACTCTTATTATTCGCCTTTGCTATATGGGATGGTAAAT
Source organism: Triticum aestivum (assembly GCF_018294505.1). Classification (NCBI taxonomy): domain Eukaryota; kingdom Viridiplantae; phylum Streptophyta; class Magnoliopsida; order Poales; family Poaceae; genus Triticum; species Triticum aestivum. The sequence goes on from NC_057796.1 coordinate 128,569,378, forward strand.
CTGAGTGACTTACCCATAGTAGAGAGACGACGATCAAAACCTTGTTTAAACCTTAGAATGGTATGACAATTTTCCCCTTGTACAAGGCAGCTGTTGCCAACCGTAGGTCATATGGTGAGGTTCAACCCAAACCCATTTCCTGCAGGAGAAACCATAAATTGTTGACCACCATGAGATATCGATAGTTGTTTAGTATTGGCGCCAGACCTATCAGATAAGAAGACCCAGTCACAGAAGGACCTTACTAAGATGAAAGGACAGAGGAATTGAGGAAAAGGTTATGCCACTACCGGAAGGGCCAGATTAGGAATTTTCCCGAGAATCTGAGAAGATCAACACCGCCAACACTAAGGATGTACGACCTGAGTATTGAGTTTTATCTCGATATGTGGGATACCCTGACCCCTGTGATGATCAATGGATTTTGAGGAGACCCCGAACCTAACCTATTTCTTGCTAGCCTCTCCGAATCTCGAGGGCGAGATTCATTTTAAGGGTGGTAGGTTTGTAACATCCCAAAATTCTAAATTTTGGAATGTTATATTAAATAAATAGTTTTGATTGATTGCTTTATTGTGGTGTGGTTGCTTGTGTGAAATTGAGTGAAATTTGAAACTTTTTGAAAGTTAAATGAGAGGGAATGAAATGACTTTCCCAAACTTTCACCTTGCATTTATGATTTCCATGAATTCAAATTAATTTCTTCACAAAACCCTAGAGTGAAGATTATATGACTTCTTCCATTTAAATAAATGAAAAGGGTTTTGAAAAGATTTGAACTCCATTTGGAAATATTCCAAATTCAGAAACTTCATGCAACTCAATGATTTTCATGAGAGAAGATAAAATGACTTCTTCAAAACCATATGAAATATGAGTTGGACGTTTAAAAGAATCAAATTTAAAGGCCCTTTGAAGGTATTTTGAAAATCATTGTCAATTTGGAGTTATTTGGTTTTTATTCAAATTATTTTTCTCCAAAAACAAAATATATGGAAAATGATTCCCTACAGTAGAAAAGTGGAGAAAAATGAGTTTGAAATCATTTTGGTATTTTAAAATATTTTATTTGTTTTCTTAAATGAACCAGTAGCACTATTTGCTTCAGTTAAATTTTTGTTGAATTTATTTGCAGCTGCAAATATGTTCATGTTTTAGGAAATTGTTTTCTGAAATTTTCGATATATAATATGCCTATATAAATTTTTATTTTATTTTTCGTTATTCATTTTTCCTTTCTGTTTCTATTTAAAAGAAACTATACATGCGGTTCATAATTATTTGTCGCCCCCATGCGCTGCTTAGTAGACAGGCCGGCTCGTATTTTTATTTTTTCTCTTTTTATTTTTTGTTAAGGTTTACGATTTTATTTTATTTTTATTTTTTTCCAAAAAAATAAAATTTCAAGAAAAAAGTATTTCGCAAAAAAACTGCGGCATGCTAGTGTACGCGCGCGGATGACCGGCGGAAGCCTTTTGGCCCATGGCGCACCGTGTTCTTTTTATTCGTCTAAGTTTTGTCCCACATTGCCTAGCCTTTGACCCCTAAACCTCTTTTCCACCTATAAATATTGATCCATGGAGCCTCCAAAAATCTTCCGATTCGGGTTAAATCAATATATTTTGGTTTGACTAGATTCACTAAAGAAAAATATATTTCTCCTCTCCGGCGGAAATTGTGAAAGTTGTCTCCTTTCTCCGAAGTCGTCTTTTCTCTACCTTATAAAGGTATTTTTCTTTGTATTTTTTTATATATATACTCCCGTAGCTTATTATTTCTAGACTAGTACGGTAGAATAATTAGATTTCTAAATTAGTCCTTGTATTTACATTTTAGGACTAGAATTCTTTTAGCCATAGCTCTTTTTCTTTCGTAAAACAGCTTGACCCTGATTTTTCAAATAGCCACAACTTTTACACCGTTTATCCAAATTCAACGAAACCAACGCCCACTTCTTCGTTATGATACCATTTGTCCAGATAACCAACTTAAACATATTTCTGACAGTTTAAAATTTGATTTCAAACAAATTTGACTTCAAACTTCTTTTATTCATAACTCAAGTTTTATAACTCCGATTTAATTGATTCTTTTTGCAAATTGAAGCTCTTGACCTAAAATTTCTGATAAGACCAAATCCACCCAATTTTGGTACTGTTAGAAAGTGTTTTATGTTGCAAGAGTTAATTGCTTGTTTTTGAAGTTTTCCGAGATCTTTTCTTCGATTCTTTTGCATGAGTGCTTATGTATGCAATTGCTTGCTTACGATAGATTGATCAGAGTGTAACGAGTAGATCTACCCGAATTATGAGTGCAAAGAATCTTCATCAACAGTGCAAGGAAAGTTCACACTCTGATCATATCCCATTTATTACCCACTTTTTATGCATTAGTTTCAATCCTCAAACACTGCATGGTTAGGATTTGATAACATGTGGGTAATTGGGAAGCAGTTGATGAGGTAGGAACCTATTGTCTTTTATCAAACCCTGGGTATCATACGTTATGCTTATACTACTTTGCTATGGTCGTAGACGTGGATTGGTATGTGGGAATCATGCAAGTTGAGAGAGATATAATAACTAAGGGTAACTTTAAGGTGGCAACTTTAATACACATCTGGGTGGAATGATTGGGCACCTTGGAGCACCCAGTGGTTTGCCCGGGCACCTGGAAAACCCAGTGCTTGCCCAAGGGAATCCTGGAGTACCTGTGTGATTACCCTATGGAATGCCACCAAGGCTCAAAGGAATCATTAGATTATTCATGCTAGAAACTTCCGTGTGCAGCCACAAGCCATTATGGGCTCTGGCATAGTTGTGTGTGTTGTGTGACCTCTTTCAGTGGTAGGCTAGCAAATGTAGGGGGTGTAGGTGGTACTGTCTATCCAGAGTAAAGAACTAATGCTTCGGAAAGACTGTGTCTCGGTCATCCATTTCTCAAACACCATGTAGTGCGATAAATTTAACGGAGGAGATCGAGTCTTATGGGGAAAAGTGCACAAACCTTTGCAGAGTGTACAAACTAATCATGGTTAGCCGTGTCCCCGGTTATGGACATCTTGAGTATATGGTATTTGAATTATTGGTTGATCTCATCACTTTATTTAATGAAATTGCTAGGTCATTAATATTTTGGTAAATTTGGGATTGAGTAGGAGGAACCTTCTCAATGTTGGCATCAACTTTGTAGTTATAATAAAATTTATTCCTTTGTTGTAGGGAAAAACTGGCTTTATGCAAAATTAAACTTAGAGCCTCCACCAGCCAAATATGCATATAGAGATAGTTATTATTCATCATTATTCTATGGTGTGAATTGATGACCCACAAGTATAGGGGATCTATCGTAGTCCTTTCGATAAGTAAGAGTGTCGAACCCAACGAGGAGCAGAAGGAAACGATAAGCGGTTTTCAGCAAGGTGTTCTCTGCAAGCACTGAAATTATAGGTAACAGATAGTTTTGCGATAGGATAATTGGTAACGAGCAACAAGTAACAAAAGTAAATAAAGTGCAGCAAGGTGGCCCAATCCTTTTTGTAGCAAAGGACAAGCCTGGACAAACTCTTATATAGAGAAAAGTGCTCCCGAGGACACATGGGAATTATCGTCAAGCTAGTTTTCATCACGTTCATATGATTCGCGTTCGGTACTTTGATAATTTGATATGTGGGTGGACCGGTGCTTGGGTGCTGCCCTTACTTGGACAAGCATCCCACTTATGATTAACCTCCTATTGCAAGCATCCGCAACTACAAAAAAGTATTAAGGTAAACCTAACCATAGCATGAAACATATGGATCCAAATCAGCCCCTTACGAAGCAACGCATAAACTAGGGTTTAAGCTTCTGTCACTCTAGCAACCCATCATCTACTTATTACTTCCCAATGCCTTCCTCTAGGCCCAAATAATGGTGAAGTGTCATGTAGTCGACGTTCACATAACACCACTAGAGGAGAGACAACATACATCTCATCAAAATATCGAACGAATACCAAATTCACATGACTACTAATAGCAAGACTTCTCCCATGTCCTCAGGAACAAACGTAACTACTCACAAAGCATATTCATGTTCATAATCAGAGGAGTATTAATATGCATATAGGATCTGAACATATGATCTTCCACCAAATAAACCAACTAGCATCAACTACAAGGAGTAATCAACACTACTAGCAACCTACAGGTACCAATCCCAGACTTAGAGACAAGAATTGGATACAAGAGATGAACTAGGGTTTGAGAGGAGATGGTGCTGGTGAAGATGTTGATGGAGATTGCCCTCTCCCGATGAGAGGAGCGTTGGTGATGACGATGGCGATGATTTCCCCCTCCCGGAGGGAAGTGTCCCCGGCAGAACAGCTCTGCCGGAGCCCTAGATTGGTTCCGCCAAGGTTCCGCCTCGTGGCGGCGGAGTCTCGTCCCGAAAGCTTGCTTATGATTTTTCTTCGGACGAAAGACTTCATATAGCAGAAGATGGGCACCAGAGGACCAACAGGGGGCCCACAAGGCAGGGCCCCCCCCCACCGTCGTGGATAGGTGGAGGCCCCCCTGGCGTATTTCTTCCGCTCAGTATTTTTTATTATTTCCAAAAATAACTTTCGTGGAGTTTCAGGACTTTTGGAGTTGTGCAGAATAGATCTCTAATATTTGCTCCTTTTCCAGCCCAGAATTCCAACTGCCGGCATTCTCCCTCCTTATGTAAACCTTGCAAAATAAGAGAGAATAGGCATAAGTATTGTGACATAATTTGTAATAACAGCCCATGATGCAATAAATATCAATATAAAGCATGATGCAAAATGGACATATCAATTCCCCCAAGCTTAGACCTCGCTTGTCCTCAAGCGGAAGCCGATAACGATAAATATGTCCACGTGTTTAGAGGTAGAGGTGTCGATAAAATAAAATATGGACATGAGGGCATCATGATTATTCTCATAACAGCAACATATATGGATATTGTCATATGATTTCTTATGCTCAAGTACTAATCTATTCACAATGCAAAGTACGAATCAGACAGTTTATTGAGAACTAACAAACTATAATCTCAGTCATTGAGGCAATTGCAATTTATCATAACATCAGAAAGAGTCTATGTTAGAGCTTTCTAGCAAGTCCACATACTCAAACTATCATTTAGCCTTTCATAATTGCTAACACTCACGCAATACTTGTGGTTATGGAGTTTTAACCGGACACAGAGAAAGATAGGGGCTTATAGTTTCACCTCCCAACCTTTTACCTCAAGGGTAATGTCAACAATAATAGTTCATGCTAACTTACATCCAATTAATTATATATATCAGGATCTTTCCAACACCCTGTTCTTGCCAAAGGATAAAATGTAAAAAGGAAAGGTGAAGATCACCATGACTCTTGCATAAGGTAGAAGATAATAATAATAGAAAGGCCCTTCGCAGAGGGAAGCAGAGGTTGCCATGCGCTTTCAGGGTTGGATGCACAAAATCTTAATGCAAAAGAACGTCACTTTATATTGCCACTTCTGATATGGACCTTTATTATGCAGTCTGTCGCTTTTATTTCTTCCACATCACAAGATCGTATAAAGCTTATTTCCTCCACACCAATCAATCATACATATTTAGAGAGCAATTTTTATTGCTTGCACTGATGACAACTTACTTGAAGGATCTTACTTAATCCATAGGTAGATATGGTGGACTCTCATGGCAAAACTGGTTTAAGGATATTCGGAAGAACAAGTAGTATCTCTACTTGGTGCAAAGAATTTGGCTAGCATGAGGGGGAAAGGCAAGCTCAACAGGTTGGATGATCCATGACAATATACTTTATCCCAGATATAAGAAAACACAACCCATTACGCTGTCTTCCTTGTCCAACATCAACTCTTTAGCATGTCATATTTTAATGAGTGCTCCCAATCATAAAAGATGTACGATAGTATATTTATATGTGAAACCTCTCTTTCTTTATTACTTCCTATTAATTGCAACGATGACCAAAGCTATGTTTGTCAACTCTCAACAATTTTTAATCATCATACTCTTCCTATGTGAAGTCATTACTCTCCATAAGATCAATATGATCTCTTTGTTTCTTTTTATTCTTTTCTCTTTTCTTTTATTCACTCAAGATCATAGCAAGATAATCAAGCCCTTGACTCAACACTAATCTTTATTATATAAAGCTCACGGACTCGATTACATAGAGGGATAATAAAGCAAAACTCAAAAATAGATCATACTAAAACTTCATTCTACTAGATCAAGATACTACTAAAAAGATCGAACTAAGAAAAACGGTAAGGATAGGAGTGTGATGGTGATACGATACCGGGGCACCTCCCCCAAGCTTGGCAGTTGCCAAGGGGAGTGCCCATACCCATGTGATTATGTCTCCTTCTTCGGGGATGGTGATGTGATATTCTTGGCGATAATGCCCCTCAGGATACGATTCTCTTCCTCGAGCTTATTGAGTTGCTGCTTGAGATCCATTATCTCCTTACGAAGCTTCCCTGTAACGGCTAAAGCCCCTTTCACCCAAGGGTGTTGCATAGCTGCGGGAGAACAAGTGACACTCTTCTTCATATTTTCATAAGAAAGAAATCTAACATTGGAAGGGATAACCGAGTTTGGAATAGCCGAGCTCTGTAGTTCCCCCATCGTGAATCCAGCTCGGAAGCGAGAAGTGACTTCTTGATCCTCCTCCATGGCATCTATCCTCATCAAATCAGCCTCCATCTCTTCCTCCGTTGCTGGCCCAAAGTGGTCAGCATCGCTGTTTGTCCTTGGTCTCGATACCGGATGAGACACTCTGCTCTCCCCGACTGACTCTTGAGAAGACATCTTGCTCTAATCTGCAGCAGCAACAGCTCGAAACAAGAACAGAGGATATTTGCGTGATACAGGAGTCAAAACCTTCGGGAGATTATATAATGAATTTTTACCGGCCAAAATACGTATCGTACAAGAAAACGGAGTCCGGAGAGCGCACGAGGTGCCCACGAGGCAGGGGGGCGCGCCCTCCACCCTCGTGGAGGCTTCGTGTCCTTCCCGGACTGCTTCTTATTTTCCTATTTTTCTAAATATTCCAAAACGGAGAAATATTTCCATTAGAACTGTTTTGGAGTCGGTTTACTTACCGTACCACATACCTATTCCTTTTCGGAGTCTGAAACGTTCCGGAAAGTGTCCCTTATGTATTCCTCCGGGGTTACGGTTTCTATAACATTGGTTACAACATTTATGGGATTACTTGAGATATAATGTTTGATTCTTTGACCGTTCACCACCTTCGGATTTGTGCCTTCGAAGTTGTTGATTTTTATGGCACCGGAATGATAGACCTCCTCGATGACGTAAGGGCCTTCCCATTTAGAGAGAAGTTTTCCTGCAAAAAATCTTAAACGAGAGTTGTATAGCAATACATAATCACCTACATTAAACTCACGCTTTTGTATTATTTTGTTATGCCATCTTTTAACTTTTTCTTTAAACAACTTGGCATTTTCATAGGCTTGGGTTCTCCATTCATCAAGTGAGCTAATGTCAAATAACCTCTTCTCACCGGCAAGTTTGAAATCATAGTTGAGCTCTTTAATAGCCCAATAAGCCTTATGTTCTAGTTCGAGAGGTAAGTGACATGCTTTTCCATAAACCATTTTATACTGAGACATACCCATAGGATTTTTATATGCAGATCTATAGGCCCATAATGCATCATCAAGTCTCTTGGACCAATTCTTTCTAGATCTATTAACAGTCTTTTGCAAAATTAATTTGAGCTCTCTGTTGCTCAATTCTACCTGACCACTAGACTACGGGTGATAGGGAGATGCAATTCTATGATTAACATCATATTTAGCAAGCATTTTACGAAAAGCACCATGAATAAAATGTGAACCACCATCAGTCATTAAATATCTAGGGACTCCAAACCTCAGAAAAATAACTTCTTTAAGCATTTTAATAGAAGTGTTATGATCAGCACTACTAGTTGGAATAGCTTCTACCCACTTAGTAACGTAATCAACAGCAACTAAAATATGTGTATATCCATTAGAGGCAAGAAAAGGTCCCATATAATCAAAACCCCAAACATCAAATGGTTCAATAACAAGTGAATAATTCATAGGCATTTCTTGACGTCTACTAATATTGCCAATTCTTTGACATTCATCACAAGACAAGACAAACTTACGGGCATCCTTGAAGAGAGTAGGCCAATAAAAACCGGATTAAAATACCTTATGTGCAGTTCTGTCTCCAGCGTGGTGTCCTCCATAAGCCTCGGAATGACACTTGCGTAGGATCTGTTCCTGTTCATGCTCAGGTACACAACGTCTAATAACACCATCTACTCCTTCTTTATAAAGATGTGGGTCATCCCAAAAGTAATGTCTCAAGTCATAGAAATACTTTTTCTTTTGCTGATATGTGAAACTAGGTGGTATAAACTTAGCAACGATGTAATTAGCATAATCAGCATACCATGGAGCAGTACGAGAAGCATTTATGACATTTAATTGTTCATCAGGAAAGCTATCATCAATAGGTAGTGGGTCATCAAGAACATTTTCTAACCTAGACAAGTTGTCTGCAACGGGGTTCTCAGCTCCCTTTCTATCAATAATATGCAAATCAAATTCTTGTAACAAGAGAACCCATCTAATAAGTCTAGGTTTAGCATCTTTCTTTTCCATAAGATATTTAATAGCAGCATGATCCGTGTGAATAGTTACTTTAGAATCAACAATATAAGGTCTGAACTTATCACAAGCAAATACGACTGCTAAGAATTCTTTTTCAGTAGTAGCATAATTTCTCTGGGCATTGTCTAGAGTTTTACTAGCATATTGAATAACATTTAATTTCTTATCAACTCTTTTCCCTAGAACAGCACCTACAGCATAATCACTAGCATCATACATGATTTCAAAGGGTAAATTCCAATCAGGTGGCTGAACAATAGGTGCAGAGATCAATTCTTTCTTAAGTATTTCAAATGCTTCTACACAATCATCATCAAAGACAAATGGTATATCTTTTTGTAATAAATTAGTCAGAGGCCGAGAAATTTTTGAGAAGTCCTTAATGAACCTCCTATAAAACCCGACATGACCAAGGAAACTTCTTATACCTTTGATGTCCTTGGGACATGGCATCTTTTCAATAGCATCAACCTTGGCTTTATCAACTTCAATACCTCTTTCAGAAACTTTATGCCCCAAGACAATACCTTCATTGACCATAAAGTGGCGCTTTTTCCAATTCAAGACAAGATTAGTTTCTTCACATCTCTGCAAAACTCGATCAAGGTTGCTCAAGCAATCATCAAAAGAGGATCCATAAACGGAGAAATCGTCCATGAAAACCTCACAAATCTTTTCACAAAAGTCAGAGAATATAGCCATCATGCATCTTTGAAAGGTAGCAGGTGCATTACATAAACCAAAAGGCATACGTCTATAAGAAAAAGTACCAAAAGGGCAAGTAAAAGTGGTCTTTGATTGATCATCGGCTGACACAGGTATTTGAGAGAAACCAGAATAACCATCTAGAAAGCAAAAATGTGTATGTTTGGATAATCTTTCTAGCATTTGATCGATAAAAGGTAAGGGGTAATGTTCCCTTTTAGTAGCTTTATTTAATTTGCGGAAATCAATTACCATCCTATAACCTGTAATAATTCTTTGCGGGATCAATTCATCTTTATCATTAGGAACGACAATAATACCTCCCTTCTTAGGGACACAATGGACAGGACTTACCCACTGACTATTGGCAACGGGATAAATTATACCTGCCTCAAGGAGCTTTAGTATTTCCTTTGTTACCACTTCTTTCATCTTAGGATCCAGCCGTCGTTGATGATCACGAACTGGTTTGGCATCTTTCTCCAAATTTATTTTATGTTGACATAGAGTGGGACTAATGCCCTTAAGATCATCAAGAGTATATCCAATAGCAGTGCGGTGCTTCCTCAGAGTTTTCAATAATCTCTCTTTTTCATGCTCTGAAAGGTCAGCACTAATAATAACAGGATATATCTTTTTCTCATCAAGATAAGCATATTTAAGAGTATCAGGTAATGGTTTGAGCTCAAATACGGGATCACCCTTGGGTGGAGGAGGATCCCCTAGGATTTCAACAGGCAAATTGTGTTTCAGGATAGGTTCCTGTTTAAAGAATACTTCATCTATTTCCCTTCTTTCATTCATAAACATATCATTTTCATGGTCTAGCCAATATTGTTCTAAAGGATCACTAGGAGGTACGGCAATAGAAGCAAGACCAATAATTTCATCTTTACTAGGCAATTCCTCTTCACGGTGTTGTCTATGAAATTTAGAGAAATTAAACTCATGAGACATATGACCTAAACCAATACTAACAACATCCTTTTCACAGTCTATCTTAGCATTAACAGTATTCAAGAAGGGTCTACCAATTATAATGGGACAAAAGCTATCTTGTGGGGAACCAAGAACAAGAAAATCAGCAGGATATTTAGTTTTCCCGCACACAACTTCAACATCTCTAACAATTCCAATTGGTGATATAGTATCTCTATTGGCAAGTTTAATTGTGACATCAATTTCTTCTAACTCAGTAGGTGCAATATCATGCATAATTTCTTTTTATAAGTCAATAGGTATTGCACTAGCACTAGCACCCATATCACATAAGCCATGATAATAGTGATTCCTATTTTAACAGAAATAACAGGCGTGCCTACCATAGGTCTATGTTTATCTTTAGCACAAGGTTTTGGCAATTCTAGCAGTTTCATTACAGAAATGAATAACATGCCCATCAATATTATCAGACAAGAGATCTTTAACAATAGCAATATTAGGTTCAACTTTAACTTGCTCAGGACGTGTATAGGTTCTAATATTGCTTTTACGAACCACAGTTGAAGCTTTAGCATGATCCTTTATTCTAACAGGGAAAGCTGGTTTTTCAACATAAGTAGTAGGAACAATAGGATCATTATAAGTGATAGTCTTTTCTTCAACTTTAATAGGTGCAGCTACTTTTACTTCTATGGGAGGATGATATTTAAACCACTTCTCCTTAGGGAGATCAACATGAGTAGCAAAAGATTCACAGAAAGAAGCTACTATCTCAGAGTCAAGTCCATATTTAGTGCTAAATTTACAGAAAACATCGGTGTCCATAAAAGATTTAACACAATCAAACTTAGGTGTAATACCTGACTCCTTACCTTCGTCGAGATCCCAATCTTCAGAGTTGCATTTAATTCTTTCCAATAAATCCCATTTGAATTCAATAGTCTTCATAGTAAAAGAGCCAACATAAGAAGTATCGAGCATGGTGCGATTGTTATCAGAAAGCCGAGCATAAATTTTTTGAATAATCATTTCTCTTGAGAGCTCATGATGGGGGCATGAATATAACATTGATTTAAGCCTCCCCCCAGCTTGAGCGATGCTTTCTCCTTCGCGAGGCCAAAAATTGTATATATAATTGCGATCACGATGAACAAGATGCATAGGGTAGAACTTCTGATGAAATTCCAATTTCAATCGTTTGTAGTTCCATGATTCCGTATCATCACATAGCCTATACCATGTCAATGCATCTCCCTTCAAAGATATAGGGAATACCTTCTTCTTAATAACATCATCGGGTATACCTGCAAGCTTAAATAATCCACAAACTTCATCCACATAGATTAGGTGCTCATGAGGATGCTTTGTTCCATCTCCTGCAAAAGGATTAGCTAGCAGTTTTTCTAACATACCTGAAGGAATTTCAAAGTAGACATTTTCATTTTCAGTAGGTTCAGTATGTTGAGGAGCAACTCTTTGCTCTACTGGTCGGGGTGAAGATACCCCGAACAAGCCCCTCAGCGGATTACTTTCCATAGTAACAAGTGACAGTAAATTTCAGCACACTATATAAATTTTTCCTTACCAAATTCCACCTAGCAAAGGCGCTTCACTCACCGGCAACGGCGCCAGAAAAGTGTCTTGATGACCCACAAGTATAGGGGATCTATAGTAGTCCTTTCGATAAGTAAGAGTGTCGAACCCAACGAGGAGCAGAAGGAAACGATAAGCGGTTTTCAGCAAGGTGTTCTCTGCAAGCACTGAAATTATAGGTAACAGATCGTTTTGCGATAGGATAATTGGTAACGAGCAACAAGTAACAAAAGTAAATAAAGTGCAGTAAGGTGGCCCAATCCTTTTTGTAGCAAAGGACAAGCCTGGACAAACTCTTATATAGAGAAAAGTGCTCCTGAGGACACATGGGAATTATCGTCAAGCTAGTTTTCATCACGTTCATATGATTCGCGTTCGGTACTTTGATAATTTGATATGTGGGTGGACCGGTGCTTGGGTGCTGCCCTTATTTGGACAAGCATCCCACTTATGATTAACCTCTATTGCAAGCATCCGCAACTACAACAAAAGTATTAAGGTAAACCTAACCATAGCATGAAACATATGGATCCAAATCAGCCCCTTACGAAGCAACGCATAAACTAGGGTTTAAGCTTCTGTCACTCTAGCAACCCATCATCTACTTATTACTTCCCAATGCCTTCCTCTAGGCCCAAATAATGGTGAAGTGTCATGTAGTCGACGTTCACATAACACCACTAGAGGATAGACAACATACATCTCATCAAAATATCGAACGAATACCAAATTCACATGACTACTAATAGGAAGACTTCTCCCATGTCCTCAGGAACAAACGTAACTACTCACAAAGCATATTCATGTTCATAATCAGAGGAGTATTAATATGCATATAGGAGCTAAACATATGATCTTCCACCAAATAAACCAACTAGCATCAACTACAAGGAGTAATCAACACTACTAGCAACCTACAGGTACCAATCCCAGACTTAGAGACAAGAATTGGATACAAGAGATGAACTAGGGTTTGAGAGGAGATGGTGCTGGTGAAGATGTTGATGGAGATTGCCCTCTCCCGATGAGAGGAGCGTTGGTGATGACGATGGCGACGATTTCCCCCTCCCGGAGGGAAGTGTCCCTGGCAGAACAGCTCTGCCGGACCCCTAGATTGGTTCCGCCAAGGTTCCGCCTCGTGGCGGCGGAGTCTCGTCCCGAAAGCTTGCTTATGATTTTTCTTCGGACGAAAGACTTCATATAGCAGAAGATGGGCACCAGAGGACCAACAGGGGGCCCACAAGGCAGGCCCCCCCCCACCGTCGTGGATAGGTGGAGGCCCCCCTGGCGTATTTCTTCCGCTCAGTATTTTTTATTATTTCCAAAAATAACTTTCGTGGAGTTTCAGGACTTTTGGAGTTGTGCAGAATAGGTCTCTAATATTTGCTCCTTTTCCAGCCCAGAATTCCAGCTGTCGGCATTCTCCCTCCTTATGTAAACCTTGTAAAATAAGAGAGAATAGGCTTAAGTATTGTGACATAATGTGTAATAACATCCCATAATGCAATAAATATCAATATAAAAGCATGATGCAAAATGGACGTATCATAAATTTGCCAGCACATTCAATGTGCTGACCTACATGACTGCAACGTCTCATGTTGTAGGATTCTTATGACGAGTAAGTGATACGTTAGGGTTATGACGTCTACACTCAACTTTGCCGTTGGTGTTGTTGGGACTCCACAGATTTGTTGTTACTTCTGCTATATGTATTGAGTTTATAGTATTTACGTTACTTTATACATGTGATTTACCTCTGTTATAAATCCTCGAGTACTGTGTGTGTCAGCATACCGATCCAGGGATGACACTTAAGCACAGAGACTTCGATTCATTCGGGTCGGGTCGCTACACTAGCTATCTTCGTGTATCTCCTCACCTCACTTTTCTATCTCGGATATGCATGTGTGATATGTTTGCATACGAAACGAACACACTCTCTCTATTTTATCGTTTCTTGTCCCTCTCTCTTTCACACTCTCTCTCTCTCTCTCTTTTTGCATACTCACTCATTCTCCTTCACACGCACTTTATCTCTCTCGACTTAGGCACTCTCTTCGGTCCATAGCATATAGATTTATTGAAAACTCAAACATAAATAACTTTGACCATGTACGTGGAGAAAAAGATTTACATCTAGAACAACAAACATATATCATTAGATTCATCATGAGATATAGTTTTGTTTGATGTATCTTTGGTATTGTAGATATAAATAATATTTTCGTAAACCTGGTCAAAGTTTCCAAAATTTGTCTTCTAAAAAATTTATATGCACTGCATTATCGAACGGATGGAGTATCTCTTTCCCCCTCTCACCTATCTGACGCACCACTTAGCTGTATCGGGGCTCCTCTATCTCTCTCAAACTTTATATCTCCCTGGTTCACACATACACATATCTCGCTCGCGCAACATAGAACCGTCTAACATTCTCCGCCCTTGTTCTCTCTCTATGTGACACTCACCCCCACCCTAAGTACCATAATCCCTCACTCCATCATAGGCACACACACTCCCCCTAAGTATTACTATCTCTCACTAGTCATCAGGAACACACGTATTGTCTTCTTCCATCCATACGTCTATCTCGATATCTCTCGGGGTATCTTCTATTGCGCACACACCTTGGCACTCGATCTCCCACCCATGTAGTCCCATCACGATCTCCAGGGGATCTCTCTGTCACAAACATACACTCTCTCTCCTCCCCATGTCTGCATTTTCTCCATACATCGCTCTTGACCTCTCTCCCTTGTTTGTCAGACCTCTCTTGGCCACGTGCTAGGGGTCTTTCTCTCTCGGTTGCAAGCAACCACACACTATCTCCTCACCTCGCTTCCGCTGTCGAAGATGCATGTATGATATGTTTGCATAAGACACAAACACTTTTTCTCTACTTTATCGTGTGTTGTCCATATCTCTTTCACACACGCACACACACTTTTTTCACTCACTCTTTCTATTTCTCTCTCTCTCTCTCTCTCTCTCTCTCTCTCGTTCTCTCTAGTTAGGTACTCTCTCACGTTTAGAAACATCTGGATGTTTTGAAAAGTCAAACCTCAGAAAAGTTTGACCATGTATATGTGGAGAAAAACATTTACATCTGGAACAACCATTAGATTCATCATAACATGTACTTACTTCATACTATCATTTATCTTTGGTATTGTAGATATAAGTAATTTCTTTATAGACTTGGTCAAAGTTTCAAAAGTTTGACTTTTAAAAAATATAGGCACTACATTATCGAATGGAGGGATTAGCTCTTTCTCTCTCTCTACTATCTCTCAAGAGCCTCCCCTCTCACTCAATCTCTCTATACCGAGGGATTATACGGTCACTGTGTCAGCGTATAGCTCTGTATATTGTTTAGTTGACCGGTCAACCAGTCCACATGCTGCCTTGTCAGCTCGTGTTCTCTATCTTTGTGTGCTGGCCCATGTGGCAGTGGTGAAAATAGGTAAACTAGAGGCCCATCTGACATGCGGTGAAGTAAACAAAGTTGAAACCACTCGCGGTAGCACCACGCACGCCAGTAAATTGAGGGCACACTTCTTCCACATGAAGGACGCACCCGCGCACACTTCACCACTACACGGCGGCATGCACACAAGGACGCACTCGCACACACCCAGCACACAATACACACCAAGCACACGTATACACCGGCGTCGCTGCCGGCTGAGATGGACGGCAAGCAGCCAACAAGCGGAGTCGGCTCGAGCCAAAACCGCATCCGGCGAGCCTGGACTTCATTAGCAGCCTCCCCGACGACATGCTGCTCGTCATCATCGACCTCCTCCCCACCAAATCTGCCGTGAGGACCACCCTGCTCTCCCGGCGGTGGCGCCCCCTCTGGCGCCGCTACCCCCTCAACCTCACCGTCGGCAGGTGCCTCTGCGACAGGGATTGCAAATGCATGGCCACAGTCTCCAAGATCCTTTCATCACACCCTGGGCCAGACAGATGCCTTGACATCCGCTTCAGTACCAGCTGCAAGGTCCAAGCCAAGATCAGCGAGTGGTTCTTATCCCCCGCCCTAGATCAGCTCGAGGAGCTCAGATTTGAAGTTGGATGATGTCGCTCTCTGCCGTCGTCTGCGCTCCACCTCACGCCAACGCTGTGCCATGCCAGGTTCAGCTCCTGCTATTTTCCCCAGATTAATGCCGCGCCCGCCCTTCTTATCTCTCAACTCAAGCAACTCGATCTCTTCGACGTTGACATCTCGAAGAAGGCTATGGATCACCTACTCCATAGCTGTGCTGCTCTTGAGTACCTTTGTCTTCGGTAGATCCACGGGTTCATTAGTCTCCACATCGCCTCGATGAATCTCTAATGGTTTTATGTGTCTTGCTAGCCCCGCAACAGGACATCAATTGGGAAGAGCTCGCTCCAGCTGTTCCGCGTTATGGCCATTGAGAATGCTTCTTTCCTTGAGAGATCGCTTATATCTGATCTAGAAGGTCCAAAAAAATCAGGGTCATTGACGCGCCGAAATTGACAGCGTTGGTGTACTCGTCTGCCAAATTCTCTGAACTCTTTATTGGATCCGTAATCGTTCAGGTACAACACTCATGTTCTTCTCCGTCTTCTTAAAATTCACATTTTTAAATCTCTTCTTGATGTATTATGACTGTCATCCAGAAAATAATTCCCACAAGCTTGACCCAGTCTATGCGCACAGTTAAGATCTTGGCAATAAAATCTATCGGCCCGAATCTGGATCAAGTTGTTGGATTCCTTACATGCTTTCCGTGCACGGAGAAGCTACTCATCGAGGTGAAACTTCTTTCCTATTAGTAAATGGTAATCACAACATAGCTCAATTCTTTCGCAATTTCCCCAAATTATGATGACAAGTGTAGTGTTCAAAACTGCATCTACGCACTGCACCGAAAGAAATGTTTTTAGTATTTTTTTCTCACGTGATCACCTGCATCATTTTTTTGTTGTACTACTAGTAGCCTAGGCTAGTCATAGTGGCAAGTAACTTAGACTAGTAACTCTATGGTTAGCTTAAGAGCAAGTACTACCTCTGTCCTGGTTTACTCTTCGTATTTTGTAGTATCAAAATTTGACCATAGATTTAATTGACAAAATGTTAATGCATGTCACTAAAATTTAGATCGGTTGATTCGTATTTGAACATAATTTCAAATGGTATAATTTTTTGTGACATGCATTGGCATTTTCTTAGGTAAATCTATGGTCAAAATTTTACACTAAACACAAGGTAGTACAAAAGTGGGCTATAACGACCCTCCACTATGTAGGCCAAAACACGTGCCAAATTCACTTCTGATGCATTTGGCATCGATGCCCCTCCATTGCTCACCTTGTGCCCCAATCACGATCACCTACTTTGCTCCGGTGCCAAATTAACTCACGCAATGAAAAACACTTGCGTGGGAGAGGGAGAGGACTAAGACAATAAAAAACACTTGTTTGGGAGAGGGAGAGGCTGGTGCAGCAATGAATGGCGTGCTGATCACCGCAAGCGTCTAAGCATAATGACAAAGTCTCCGCAGAAGCTGAAATGTTTTGGAAACATCAAGTTGCCAAACACTCAAAAATGTATGTGCCCATTAGTGACTTGTCAGGGCGGTGGATTTTAGTTTGTACGACAATGCTGCATCCACCTAGAGTAACGAAAGTTCCTACATAAACTTCCTATAATTCCCTCTTCGTAGGTGCAGCATTACTCCTAGCATTTGTAATATCAGTTTGAAACTTGTAATAGTACGACTATCAAGCACGAGGTACTATGTTCTGATAAATGTTCGCGTGCATAGGTGCGGCAACGATATACCCATTACTCGAGTACAATATTTATTATTACCAGCAAGAGGCCCATGCGTTGCACGGAACATCAAGATGCATTCATACGAGCTGTTTATCTCGTGGGAGACGGAGATGAATGAGGGAAGGCCTTATCTGCAAATGTGGAGAGGGGTGCAGGTATCTTTTTGCAAAATTGCCATAGTTTGCTTTCTATCCGTCAGATATAGATCAGACGGTCTATATTGCAGGATGGCAGACACACCATCATCACCAACTCGGTTTTTATAAGAGTTTCTCTATTTATCTATACTACTCTGATAAAAACCTTTGAGTTGGTGATGATGGTGTGCCTGCCATCTTTCACCAATAGCCGTCGGATATAGATCTGACGCATACAAAGCAAACTGCTGCAGTTTTGCAAAAAGATGCCCGCACTTGTTGCCTATTTACAAACAACTCCGTGTCTCTCACAATCAGCCTTATCTCTTCCCCACCACATCTAGAAGGCCATGGAACAATCTGGTGCGATGGCCGCTGCCGGCACCGTCCACCCCCAATCTTGGTGCTCCGTGCAATGCACGGGCATGTTACTCATATAAGAAAAGAGTAGAGATACTCGTGGCAATGCACAGGAAATTATGTCAGACATGGCTAGTTGTAAGCAGGCTAGCTCTACAGCCATGATGATAGTGACTGCACATGGTGAGGATGACTTTGGTATGCCGAACACGGCGCCTACACTCAGGTGTCATCTCCGACGCAGGGTCTTGTCACTTCACTGTGAGGAGCAGCACACAATAATTTGATCAATGGATAGTATAGTACTACTACATTGGTAGTACTACTACTAGTCTAGCACCACCGTCTGGATTTAGTAGTACTACCACGTCCATCTGGATTTAGTATTTGACTAGCAATATCTACTAATGCATGTCACAAAAAATATACTACTCCCTCTGTAAATAAATACATGGAGTATTGTTTTATTCGGTTTTGAGTGTAGTTCCCGATGATATTATACACTCTCCCTTTCGGTAGATGGCTCAAATCTGAAGTCTCATCAATTAGACTACTATTGTACTCACCGAGCAGTCAGCTTCGTAAGCTACCAACAAAAAATTGCAATCAAAGACTACTATTGTACTCCATCCGTACCGGTGCATTAGTCACATTACGAAAACCAAATAATCCCAAAACTTTTAGGCGCGGTGCATTAACTACCCACCTCGTTCCCTGTTTTTTGCCATGAACAAAGAAATCACCTAATAGGAGACGTGGGGTGCGTATGCACTCAATGACTTGAGACTACTTAGCACAACATGCAGTGCTCAATTCTGTTTATGCAATGACATTAATTACAAAATACTACTCCAACCTCCGTCCTGGTTTATTGGTCCCCTTAGTATTTTTTGCCAAATTTTGACCATAGATTTAACTAAAATAGTAATAATGCATGTCACCAAAAATTGTATCATTGGATTCGTATTTGAACATACTTTCCAATGATATTATTTTTGGTTACATGCATTAACATTTTATTAGTTAAATCAAAGGTCAAAACTTGGCGCAAAATGCAAAGGGGGCCAATAAACCAGTAAACATCAAAGTTCTCTCGTTTTGCCCCAACTTGGTCTCGGTGAGATGACTATACTGCACCGGCACGGAGGGAGGGTCGAGGAGTAGTTGGCCAACACACACGTGAATGCAGCGCAGTCTGCACTTCTCATATAAAGGCTCCCCGCCAGTCCAATCTATGAAATCCTACGCACCTATGCACCTAACCAAGGGAAACACTACAAAAAAATACACTTCCGTGATGATACGTGTTTGTCACAGTAGGTCACGTTTTCTGTCATGCATGTACATCCATGACAAATTTATGACAGAATCAAGATAGTCATACCTGTGCTGTCGTAGAAGTGTTCCATGACATTACCAAAATTATCATCACGGAAGTGTCCACTTTCATGACGATAAATCGCGCGTCACAGAAGTGCTTTCGTCAAGGGTGACCGACACGTGGCATCCACCGTAACGGAACGCCTTTAAGCTATCGGGTCCGGTTTTGGATCCGATAACCCGTTAACAGCCCCGACCAATGGGGATTTTCCACGTGTAAAATCATCGTTGGGTGGAGGAAACACGTGTCGGCTCACCGTTCGGACAGATGTCATCCACTCATTGGACCCAAAGCGCCTATGATATGCCGACACGTGGCACAGCCCAATAGAGGCCCATTCATGTGAAAAGGCCGGCCCGTTTGACTTGGTCAAAAGGTGGTGGGCCGGCCCACGGCAAGCCTGTTAACGGCCTGTTCGGATATAGCCCATTTACAGCCCGCTATCCCAGGGCCCGTTTACGGCCTATTCGAATTAGGCCCAGTAGCGTCATCTAGGTTGTCCAATATAATTCCAGCCCGTTTTAACTTCCGGCCCATGTATATCCCATGACGTCTTTCGGCCCATATGAGGCCCTCAGTAACCCTCGGCCCCTTAACGGCCCGTGGTAAAACTGGCCCGTAACGAACAGTGTATCACTTTATACCAATTAACGGCCCATTATTCCGTTGGGCTGTTTCCAGCCCATGATATCTTTCGGCCTTCTCAGTGCCCATTTATTCTTGGGCTCATTTCCAGCATTCGGTTACTTACGGCCCGTTACTGTCATTTTCTGCTTGTGGGCCAAATTCAGCCCGTAGTTACAGTCGGCCCGTTTGCGGCCCGTTAATACGTTGGGCCGTTTTCATGTCAAAAAACCCCGTTGGGCTATTTACATAGAGTTATCAAATACGGCCAATAAACGGCCCGTTATTGTCCACGAATAGTACGGCCCATGATTGGCGAAATGATGATACGCCCCGTAGAAGGCCCATGGATCCTACGGCCCGTAAAAGGCCCATGGATCGTACGGCCCGTAGAAGGCCCATGGATCCTATGGCCCGTATAGAAGGCCAATGGATCCTACGGCCCATAGAAGGCCCATGGATCATACGGCCCGCAGGAGGTCCATGGTTACAACAGTCCGTGTGTTGCCATGATTATTTTGGCCTAGTTTCCAAAAATAGGTTATTGTGGCCACTAGAAAAACACAGAAAAAGAACTGCAGTGACTACAAGCAAACAACTAAATAAGACAATAAGGAAATAAATAAGCAAGCAATTAATGCTAGCCTATTACCGCTATTACGCATATTACATCCACTGGGCATCAATGTTCACCACCAGTGCAAATATAGGGAACAAAGCAGCATATTACATACACTGGCCGTCAAAATTGGCCACCAGTGCAAATAAACACGGCAGCAAAACAAGAGCATAACTGAAACAACTTCATAAGAGCTCAAGAAACGTGGTATCCACCATGCTGTCAATAAGCTTAGCAAGCTTATTAGCTTTGTCCTGTTTGGCACTAAAATCCTCCAACGCTTGCTGTTGCACCAGAAAGTATGCATCTGAATGCTCCAGGGACTTCCGCAGTCCATCCGCTTCTTGTCGCAGCATAGCTGATCGATGTCTTTCAGCTTGTAGTTGAGACTCAAGAAATCGAACTGATTCAGACAGTGAGTTTGAATAGCTTGTGCAAGCGGTAGTGGCCAGCAACTCCAACACTAAACCAAGACAGGACTTTGGGGTTGTCTCACTGTCTTCGAGATAGCCTTCCTTAGCTGTTTTATCAGCTTTGTTGGAGACCAACAAGGATGTGTCACTATCCTGAACCTTATCTGCATTACTTCCTTTACCATTGCTTAATAAGGCACTCTTCCCCAATATTCTGTCAGCATTCTAAAAGAAAAAACAAGCAGACACATAACAGTTTAGCATGTACTAGTATATGAAACTCATTTCGGTGAACCAGTTCATTAGTAAGGTGGACAAGATTAAACTACCAAGTCTTCTATTGCCAAGTACTATTACATAATAAAAGCATCAAACAAACATATGTCTATGTCCTATGGTCACTGCATTGTCTTGCCAAATCAAAATAGAGACACGATTCAAATCATATCAGTTCAAGACAAAGCAGCAGTGAAAGAATACAAAGCGTGGGAAACTACACTGCACAACAAGATTTCAGATGGGTACCACGGGTCTACATGTAAAACAACACTATTGGCTCTGTTGTGATGCTAGTAATGTGCATGATATGAGAAGTCAACTGTATACACAATTGAAATTGAAATCAACAGAGCTATTGATAAGAGCAAGCCTGTTAAAGAAACATGCGTGAACATACCTACTGTGCCATTGAAGTTTCGATTGGATCCTTCAATTTAAAAATAAGTTTGTATGAGTAAATACTGTGATACAAGAGCAAAGCAGTATGCACGATAGCAATCATAGTTAAAAAAAGGCGCGCCTAAGCGAGCGCTTAAGAGCGCCTAGGCTCTAGGCGTTGGCGAAACACATTGCGCATAACTACGCTTAATCTGTGCATAACTGCACATAAGCATGCGCTTTGGTCAGTAAAGCGCAAGGCGGTGGCAAAACGCACAATTAACGCCTAGCGCTTTTTTGAACTATGATAGCAATGGAATCTTAAATTAGAACAGTTGTTCTTCAGGTTTAGGCACTTGTTCTACATGAACAGAGTACAGTAAGACGCAAGAATATAGTACTTAAAATAGAAAATGAGCTCATAGACCTTACCACATTCTTGGTTCGGGACCAGTACAGAACAAGGCGTTCCCAGTCATCGTCCAGTAAATGTGTCTTGGGAGAACGTAAGGGAATTTGATGAGTTTCTTTGCTGGTGAAGTACATTTTCTTCAGGTAATTCCGATACTGCCACCAAGCATTCTTGAAGATAGCAGAGGTATTAGCACAGGTTACCTCATCCTGAGTTTCCAAATCGGTCCTCTATAGAGAAAAATGGGAAAATTTGTTGTATTATAACCATCATGGAGGTAGGATGTATGGGACAAAGCAAAGTAATTGCCATGAATAACATTACTTACACATAACTCCTGGACAAACACCTGCAACTGGCATTTTCCTTCATCTTCAGTATAATATTTCCAAGATGGGAAGATACGCACATACGATTTAACATCAAATGTGATAGATGCTAAACTACGACTAGCTGGTTGTGCTTCCTCCACAGGAATAGGCGTACTAACT
This sequence comes from Triticum aestivum, assembly GCF_018294505.1. Classification (NCBI taxonomy): domain Eukaryota; kingdom Viridiplantae; phylum Streptophyta; class Magnoliopsida; order Poales; family Poaceae; genus Triticum; species Triticum aestivum. The sequence continues at coordinate 128,592,223 of NC_057796.1, forward strand.
GGTGGAGTTGGGGTTCGCCGTGGTAGTACTGGCCCTTTGGGCACTGGAGCTGCCTTACTAACTGCTCTTGTTTGGGAGCTCTGTGGTGGAGATGGTGCTGTGTCAACAGGAACTGGGTTACTATCTGCTGGGGTTGGGGTTAGATTGGGTGAAGCTGGTTCTCTGTCATCGCTGTAGGGGTACAATCTGCGAGAGTTTGGGTTATGTGTGGTAGGGCTTGTTCTCGTGCATGTACAACCGGGGTGCTATCTCCACCAAGAGGTAGCACTGTTTTATTTGAAGACCGTGTTTTTAGTCTGCTAGATGCTGGCATCACCCGCTCCAATTCAAATGGCTGATAAACAGGAAACATAGTTGAATGTACAGACATTGTATGAGAGACAGATGCAATAGATAGTGTGGAAAAAAGAGGGCATGAAATAGTTGACATGTATATTGTTTAACTAAAACGGATAGCATGACATAATTTCACATATATGATGTCTATCTAAACTGGATAGCATAACATAACATAATTCAAAGATATGATGAATAACTAAACAGGATCGCATGACATAATTCACCTACATGTTATCTAAGTAATCAGGATCGCATCATTTAATTCACATATGTGATTTATATGCTAAACAGAGGGCATTAGATATGATGTCTGAACTAAGAACATGGTGTTGAATATTGTGTATATGATGTCTAATCTATGCAATGCAAGACACCATATGCATGATATGAGCAGTATAACCGTGCCTAGTTAGAGCATACACCTCGGTGGGGGAATAGGACTGGTCATCTGTCTCTGAATCCATCTCTGAGGAGCTATCGGGACCCAACAAGAGATCTGCTTCGACAGGTAGCACTGTCTGCGCTGAAGGCCTTGTTTTCACTCTAGATTTTTCAATCTCCCACCCAAATGGCTGATTCACAGGAAGAGTAGTTTAATGTACAAACATTGTCGACAAATGGAAATGTAATGAAGAAAAGGATGGGCAAGATATCATTCAAATATATGATGCCTGGTTAAACAGGATGGCATTGCACATTTCATGTATATTATGGCTGGCTAAAAGACATGAGACTGCACAATTCCCATATATGATATAGAAACTAAACAGCTGGCATTACAGAACATGTCTAAACTAAGCAGATGACATATATGATGTCAAAAGTAGGCACTGCAAGGCAACATATGCATGATATGACTAACATCATCATGCCAAGGTAGAGCAAACACCTTGGGGGGTAAATAGGAGTGGTCAGCGGCATCTGAATCCGCCTCAGAACAGATATTGTATTGCAATCTGGAGAGGGGTGGGGAGGGTTTGCCATTGAACCCACCATGGAGCGATGTCTGCATGACATTGTATTGCCGCGCAAAACTCTTCTCTTTTTCTCTACATGTTCAGCATGACTGTGTACAATATCTGACATGCATACGAAAAAAATATGGTGAGATTATGTAAGGAGAGCATGCAGAAATTTAGAGTGATTGTAACAACCAGTGGAAGGATCCAAAAATAATGATAGCAGGCGGATGATTGCTTTAATTTAATAAAAAGACAGATGATGATTGCTTTACTATTTGTTTCCCACCCAAGATGAACAACATAGGCATACCCTAGGTGAACCAGATATTAGACAGAGATACTATTCATTGCTTCCTCGATATGTGCCCACAACTAATTTAGAACTCAAGTTTGAACATTAATTTGGACCAGACTTGGGGTCCAAGAGGTGAACATGACGATAAAGTAGCAGGTAATTTTAAGCAATGCATAACATAAGCAAAAACAAAAGAATGTGACCTCTCTTGTCGACCCGTGTAATCCTCAGGTTCACCTGCTGAGTCGATGATGGTGATGTCGTTGCGGTGGGTGCCGGCGGCAGGGAAGGAGATCCGAGGCGGGGAAAGATGGTCAGGAGTCGTGATGTCTGGTTTGGTGGATGTTTGTAGCGACCAGACCTCAAACAGTCTGTGCTGCTGTGCACTAGTGTCATCCCTGGATCAGTAATGCTGACACGCACAGTACTTGGAGGATTTATAACAGAGTAGCAATCACACACTTATTACATCGAGTATCTCAAGAGACAAATAAGTATGTAAATATGGCTTAAGGCCATCTAAATACGATAACAGCGGAAGACTTGGAAGATAAGTGAGTCCATCAACTCCAACGGCATCACTGAGTATAAGACCACGACCTAAGGCATCTTACTCGTCGTCTGAAAAGTTTGCAACATGAAACGTTGCAGCCCGAAAACGGGTCAGCACATGGAATATGCTGGCAATGTAACACATAGAGAGTAATGAACAAAATAATGCCATACTACATGCATATATGCCTGGTAGAAGGCTCTATGGTTACAGTTTTGCGAAAAGCCAATTTTTCCCTACAGCAAAGGAATAAATTTTTATTTAACTATCATGGTGGTTGTTAAACATTGAGAATGGTTGACAGCATTCTCAATCGCAATTAAGTATCATCATTAACCCAACAAGATTAATTAAAGTAACATGATGAGATTCACATGATAATCCAGATACTAGATACTCAAGATGTCCATAACCGGGGACACGACTAACCATGATTAGTTTATACACTCTGCAGAGGTTTGCGCACTTTTCCCCACAAGACTCGATCTCCTCCGTTGGATTTCTCGCACTACTTGGTGTTTGAGAAACGGATGACCGAGACACAGTCTTTCAGAAACAATAACTCTTTACTCCGGGTGGACAGTTACACCTACTTTCCCCTACATCTGCTAGCCCACCTCTTCAAGAGATCATGTAACCTACTCAACTATGCTAGAGCCCATAATAGCTTGTGGCTGCACACGGAAGTTTCTAGCACGAATAATCTCATGATCCCTTTGAACCTGGGTGGCGGTCCAAAAGAAAAACAGGCAATCCTAGAATACCCAGGTACCTCAATCCACCCAGATGTGAGTTTTAGTTGCCACCTTAAGGTTAACCATTGATTAACAATCTCACATCTGTCATGGTAACACTCAAACCCAATCCACGTCTACTAGCATAGCATAGCAATATGAGCGAACGTAGAAGTAACTCCCAAGGGTTTGATAAAAAAACAGGTGATAGGTACTACCTCAACTACTTCCCAATTCCCACAGTTTAATTAGATCCTAACCATGCAATGTATGAGGGTTGATCTAATGCAATAAAACTAGGTAGTAAAAAAGGTATGATCAAAGTGTTACTTGCCTTGCTGATGATCCGTGAAACCTAGAGATTCGAAGTAGCAAGCGGCACACTCTGGGTACTCTATCGCAAACAAACAAGCATACAATAAGCACTCATATAATGCACAGGTAAAACTCAAATAAAGAACTAACCAGAAAGTTCAACTTAAGAACTCCGGTTTGCAAAAAGAATCAAATCAAACGAAGCAACGAAAGTCAAACGGCGAAAGAAACAAGCTTCGTTTACTAATCTGGATCTAAGTTAAATTTTACAGTAGTAAAATCTTGTTTGAGTAGGTTAGACAGAAAGAGAATTTCGAGACGAAACTCTAGGCGCTTGAATCGCCTGATTCCGATAAACGAGCGAAAAGATAAACTAAAACGAAAAACAGATCAGAAATCACGATCTGGGAAAATCGCGGATAATCCGACGAAAATAAAACTGACGAACAGTTAAACGAACGGACGTTCGTTAACGGGGACTATCCGGCGAACACGTTCGTTAAAACGAACGGATCGGCGAACGTTCACTAACTAACTAAACCGAAGAAAAAAAATAAACCGATCTATTTAAACAAAAATCTAGGGTTTCGGAAAAAAAACCGAACGGTTTTAAAAAAACCGGCACGGCAGCGGCGGCTCGGCTATACCTCCGGCGAGGTATTCCGGCGGGCGGGACGGGGCTCCGGCGGGGTCTTCGGGTGCGGCGGGGTGCGGGAAGGCGACGGGAGGCGGCGGGGTCGTCGAGGGGGCTCCGGGCGGCGAGCTCCTTCGGCGGCGGGGTCGGGCGGCTCCAGCGCGGCTCCTGGCGGCTTCGGGTCGGGGCGGGGTGAGGTGAGGGCGGCGGCGGGGTGGGGAATATATATGAGGGGGGTGCTGCCTTGGGGGAGGGGCAAGGGGTGGCGGCGACGAGTGGGACTCGGGTGGCGGCGGTCTCCACGTCGGGGACGGCTCGGGCGGCGGGCTGGGCCGCGCGGCTGGGCTTCGGCCCAGTCGGTGCTCGCGCGTTTTTTTAAATAATTTCGCCGAACCAAAAAAATCATAGAAAAATAAATAAAAATCCAAATATGCCAAAACAAATTTTCACCGTCTAATTAAAATAATTAGAACAAGATGAACATTTTCTTGGCCCAAAAATGCAGTTTTGAAAACGTGCAATTTTTCTAATGCAATTAAAATTGCAAATAAAATCCGAATAAAATCAAATATTTGATTTTAATATTTTTCCTCCAATATTTCAATTATTTTGGAGAAGTCATATTTTCTCCTCTCATTTATTTTAATATGAAATATTTTTCGGAGAGAAAAATAATTAAAACCAAAAATCCTCGTTTCATTATTTGATAAAAATCAAATATGAAAACCGCGAAACTCCCCAACTCTCTCCGAGGGTCCTTGAGTTGCTTAGGATTTTTGAGGATTTTGCCAAAATGCAATAAAATATGCTATGCAATGACGATCTAATGTATAACATCCCAAATTGAAAATTTGGGATGTTACAATGTTTCTGTCGATGGAGCCGCTCAGTTGAGGTGGACAACGTCGCGGCAGGAGCAGGACAAACCACACAAAGTTACCTTCGACACCTACCTGTAACTGAAGTAATTCTGTAAGGGCTCACTTGGCTTGCATGATTCTAAAAACGCAGGGATAGGAAAAACACCGGAATAGGATAGGAATGCACATGGTAAACAGACATTTGTAAACACGGGATTTCTGTCAACTTGAGTGTTTGGTTTACAGGAATTGGAAGAGCAGAGGAATGCAAAGAAACATGGCCAAAATAAAGTGAAACCATATGAAAGCGTGTACAGTTAGAATGTTATTCGGCCACTAATACACTTGGTCTTGTGTTCATGCATAGGATTTTGAAAAGTAGGTCCAAGTGGATGTTTTTCTTCATTCCTTTCAACAAAATGCATGAATAATTGAATAGTAGAGTGCCATTGGAAAATTCCCTATTGCTATGTTTTTCCATTGAACCAAAATAGCCCTAATGGATCGACATGAATGTATAGTAATAAGTGATGCAACAAGTGTACAACCTCTTTGCCATAGCCGTGTCGACCTCAGCATCATTGGGTTGGTCGCTGAAGTAGTTGAGGCAGAGGTGGCTGTCGGAGGTGTGGAGGAAGATCTGAGGAATCTGTAGACGGCGTCCAGGGCACTGCTCTGTTGTGATGGATCGTTCTGTCGTTGGAGCAGCCCCCGTGAGCCGTAAGACGTCAAGGCAGAAGCAGCACAAGACAGACATCGTCAATCTCAAGTGGGATTCTAATAGCATCTCCAATAGATGATGTAAAATAGATGTAAAATTTACATCACCAAAAACCACCTGACTACAACAGATGAGGTAAAAATTGTTGACTCTGAACTTAACTGTCGAAACTGAAATTTACTGTGGAATCTGAATGTTACTGTCAAAACTAAACGCAATGGTAGTAGAGAGGCACTTGACTTGTAGTTTAGGGAGGGCCTGCAGTTCATCTTCAACCTGCACCCCCCTGAGCCGCCAGCCACCACCGGCCGAACCACCAGCCCCAGCGCCGCCTCGTCGCCCCGAAACAACTCCCCACCGCCTGTTTGCCGCCGCCCCGGCCAGCCCTATAGCCCCCCCGCTCCCCACCCTGAACCCTAAGATAGATAGTGGGGTACCTCTCCGGCGAGCCCCCGTCCCCGCTGCGGGTGGTTCTTCCTTAACTCTGGCGAGCCCCCCCACCCCCTGAAAATCGACTGACCCAAAAGTCGATTCAGTCGACTGAAGTGTAGCTAAATCAGAGCAGAGCAGCAGCACGAGCGAGCGAGCGAGAGCTGCAGCAGCAGCAGCTGGGCGAGCGAGCGATCGAGTGAGAGCCGGAGCAGCAGCAGCGCGAGCGAGCGAGCGAGAGCCGGAGCAGTAGCAGCGCGAGCAAGCGAGCGAGAGCCGGAGCAGCAGCAACAGATCCGGCTGGTATGGACGCCGCCGCCGAAGGGGCCTCGCACTGGGGGAGAGCCGTCGTGGAGATGTCGCCCGCGGCGCCGGCTTCAAGGTAGAGCTCCATGGGGGTGTGGGATGGAGCACCGTCGGTGCCGGGAGGTCGAGCTAAGGAGAAGGTGCGATGCGATGAGTGTACAACCTCTTTGGTGGCGCCGAGTAGGCCTCGGCTTCGTCCGAGGAGTCGGTGAGGATGCTGCGGTTCCGGTGGAGCAGGTTAAGGCGGCGCTATGGGGATGGAGCAGCCATGATAGACGAGGCGATCGTCGGAGCAGCTCCTTGGAGGTGGAGGACGGGGCGGCTGAACCGGCGGGACAACGAGATGGACGACGGATCCTCATCCAGGGACGTGGACGAGGGACGTCGAGCTGTTGCGGTGGACGACGTCGTCGGGGAAGAGGCTCCGGCTGGGCAGCAGTGAGGTGGCGGACGGAGGAGGGTGGGGTTTCGCGGCTGGAGCGGAGAGGTTATGGCGGCCTGGGATTTCGAATGGCAAAAAGGAGGCGATGGGAGGGGGTGAACCATTACTTAGGTACGCGCTTGTCCAAAATGTATGGTGTGTTACAAAAGTACCCCACCGATTTGAACTAGCGGCCCTTTCGGCTCAGGGTTAGAAGGGGGATTTCACGTGTCGGGATTTGGCAGCTGGAGGGAGTTTTCGCGCGCATTGTAATTTCGGGATAGCAAGGCACGGGTTGTGAAGGCGCCAGTTTTGGGAGCACGATATCTGAATTTTCAGGATATAACAAGGTGCGGGTAGAATTTTAGGGACAAGCCTAACGTGTAATATTGTACTTGTACGTACCAAATCAATTCGCATTTCCCTCAACCAAAAAGAAAATGAAAAAATAAAACTATTCACACCACAAAAAAAGAGAGAGTCTTGCCCCATTTTACTATAAAAATGCTATTTAAAGCTACTCATACCAACAATTTAGTGCAATTAAATGCTATTTGGTAGTATGAATCCATGTTATGTCCAATTAACTTTTTTCGCTTGCTGTATAATGCATGTAACCTACTCATACCAACATTTTAGTGCATTCCAAATGTCTATACTACCACTGCAATTCGAACTGAATTTGAATTCGTTTCTCTATTTCAATAACAAATCTACAATCATGATTGTTGCCAACTTCAACCATCATTCGTGTATTACCTTAATAACACACCACATAATTACTATAGAGATAGATATGAACTATGTGTACTACATGAACTCGAATTCTATTTCTTGAGTACACTTGATGTTGATTCCAAATAATAGTACATATGATGTACTAACTATATATTCATAATCTAAACCATGTTCCATACGTGTACACCGTGTTTATCACACATAGTATAGTGCCCCGCCCCCTACATTATGACAAGTATTTAGACCTGAGCTGCAAAAGCCACACATTAGCCCAAATTATGATCAATATTCTATATGTTATACGTAGTACTAGCAAGATGCCCATGCGTTCCACAGAACATCAACTTGATCAAGGGGAGGCCTAATTTGCAAATATGGAGAGAGGTGTGGGTATCTTTTTTCAAAATTGCCATAGTTTCCTTCCTATCCGTCAGATATAAATCGGACGGCCTATATTGCAGGATGGCACCATCATCAACAACTCCATTTTTTATAAGAGTAGAGATAAAATATATTATATGTAGTATAACATGTTCATAACCACACCATGTGTATCACTGTTATATATATTCACACATGCGTTGGTTTAAAACACTATGATAAATTCTTCAAATATCCGAATTCGCTTTTATAATGAAGTATGATCTCTATTCGTCTTTTACACCCACACAATCCTCTTATCTTTGTAGCTAGCTAGCGCTAACTTTCTCTCGTGCATGCAGACGCCCGCATCCCTCTAACTCTCCCTCAGCATTCTCTAGCTCCATCGCGCAAATTCGTCTTTTCACTTTAGGTCGTTCACCCACGGTGTGTGTAGGCCCCCCAGCTCCTTCTTTACGGCACACATCGATCGATATGCCTCTCTAGCCAGGTGTGCCTAGCACAAAACACAAGCTTCCCCTCTTCTCTTACCACCGTCCATGCCTCACTCCCACCACTCTTTTCATCGATCTCGTACTCGCACACTTCTCCCCCCCTCGATATAGTATGACTCTCGCACCACCTCCTAGATGCATCCCTCTCTCTCTATCCTTCTCCCAGTGCCTCATTTGCTTCTAACACACACATGCATGTATACCGATCGATCTCCCAACATATACCTAGGTCGACTTTAACTATCCCCCCCCCATCGATCGACGTACCTCACAAGTTATGTCTCTCCTTTCTCTGACAAAGGACGATTGATCTTCCTATGTAGTTATGTCTGCTTACCACATCCATATCACCCCCCCATCATTCGTGCATGCCTCCTGACCCGTCTCTCACACGCACGTGCACAGACAGGCAAGCATCCCCTCTCTTATTGATATTGCAGGCGTGCACTCCGGTTGTCTAGCAAGCCTATCCCACCATTTGTTAGAAGCAACTCCACTACCACGCCCTCCAACACTCTAGCTCTGTCTCTGTCCCAACCTTATTCCTCTCCTACACATATGCTGAAGGAAATATGCCCTAGAGGTAATAATAAAGTTATTATTTATTTCCTTATATCATGATAAATGTTTATTATTCATGCTAGAATTGTATTAACCGGAAACATGATACATGTGTGAATACATAGACAAACAGAGTGTCACTAGTATGCCTCTACTTGACTAGCTCGTTGATCAAAGATGGTTATGTTTCCTAGCCATAGACATGAGTTGTCATTTGATTAACGGGATCATATCATTAGGAGAATGATGTGATTGACTTGACCCATTCTGTTAGCTTAGCACTCGATCGTTTAGTATGTTGCTATTGCTTTCTTCATGACTTATACATGTTCCTATGACTATGAGATTATGCAACTCCCGTTTACCGGAGGAACACTTTGTGTGCTACCAAACGTCACAATGTAACTGGGTGATTATAAAGGTGCTCTATAGGTGTCTCCAAAGGTACTTGTTGGGTTGGCGTATTTCGAGATTAGGATTTGTCACTCCGATTGTCGGAGAGGTATCTCTGGGCCCTCTCGGTAATGCACATCACTTAAGCCTTGCAAGCATTGAAACTAATGAGTTAGTTGCGGGATGATGTATTACGGAACGAGTAAAGAGACTTGCCGGTAACGAGATTGAACTAGGTATTGAGATACCGACGATCGAATCTCGGGCAAGTAACATACCAATGACAAAGGGAACAACGTATGTTGTTATGCGGTTTGACCGATAAAGATCTTCGTAGAATATGTGGGAGCCAACATGAGCATCCAGGTTCCGCTATTGGTTATTGACCGGAGGGGTGTCTCGGTCATGTCTACATAGTTCTCGAACCCGTAGGGTCCGCACGCTTAACGTTACGATGACGGTTATATTATGAGTTTATGTGTTTTTATGTACCGAAGGAGTTCAGAGTCCCGGATGAGATCGGGGACATGACGAGGAGTCTCGAAATGGTCGAGACGTAAAGATCGATATATTGGACGACTATATTCGGACATCGGAAAGGTTCCGAGTGATTCGGTTTTTTTTCGGAGTACCGGAGAGTTACGGGAATTCGTATTGGGCCTTAATGGGCCATACGGGAAAGGAGAGAAAGGCACCAAAGGGTGGCCGCACCCCTCCCCATGGACTAGTCCGAATTGGACTAGGGAGGGGGGCGCCCCCTTCCTTCTTTCTCCTTCTCCCTTCCCTTCTCCTATTCCAACAAGGAAAGGAGGAGTCCTACTCCCGGTGGGAGTAGGACTCCCCCCTTGGCGCGCCCTCCTCCTTGGTTGGCGGCCTCCCCCTTGCTCCTTTACATACGGGGACAGGGGGCACCCCATAGACACAACAATTGATCTATTGATCTCTTAGCCGTGTGCGGTGCCCCCCTCCACCATATTACACCTCGATAATATCGTAGCGGTGCTTAGGCGAAGCCCTGCGTCGGTAGAACATCATCGTCGTCACCACGCCGTCGTGCTGACGAAAATCTCCCTCAACACTCGGCTGGATCGGAGTTCGAGGGACGTCATCGAGCTGAACGTGTGCTGAACTCGGAGGTGCCGTGCGTTCGGTACTTGATCGGTCGGATCGTGAAGACGTATGACTACATCAACCGCGTTGTGTTAACGCTTCCGCTTTCGGTCTACGAGGGTACGTGGACAACACTCTCCCCTCTCGTTGCTATGCATCACCATGATCTTGCGTGTGCGTAGGAATTTTTTTAAAATTACTACGTTCTCCAACATATGCATGGATGACGATCGATCTCCCTTAATACATGAGGTAGATCGATCTCCCTTAATACATGAGGTAGGCCTCTCTCCTCCTCCACACATATACCAGCCATTGTACCTCTATAGTTAATTAGGCCTCCCTACCCCCCCACCACACACCGATAGTTGAGCACAGTAGGTAGGTATCCATGCCACAGAGACAAACTGCACATGTCCCCTCTCACGTTCCAGTAGGCCAGCCACTCTATATCTTTGATGTGGGCACACACAAATTCGATGGCACTCTTTATCGATCGCGTGCGCTCACACACACATCATCCCTCTCTTCGATTCTATGGACACCTCAAGCCGATGATACCTCCACTCTCTTCTCGTGGATCGCCTCCTCTATATATATGATATATCCAGGACTCTATTTCACACACATTGCATATGTTACATTTTTTGATTGACCCCACCCTCCCCTCCCCCCCCCCCAAAAAAACTCTCACGAACCCACACACTATATCTCTCTACGTTTGTATCTATCTCACACAACCCCATGTAGGTGGTGTACGTATACAAGAAGAGAATAGGTGCACCATGCACGTACTCACGCTTCGTGCCCAGCCACACCCGCGCGGGTATAGGGTGGAGCTCATTTCTGTACGAAATGGCAGCCCACGTGCTAATTTGAACGCGTGAAGCGGTTGTTTACCTACAGAGGTCGTGTACCACGCGTGCACGAAACAAAGTTCGACTTGATGCGTTGGCGCGTTATTTTTAAATAAAGTTATATCGCTCAATGCCACGTACATAGAATATAAAACGATTTTTATGGAGAAAAAGGTAGTCCGCTCCACTATATACAATGGAGCCTGCCTGCCTGGTTTGTCTCTCTTCAGAGTATCTCACACAAGGCTGCGGTGGCCTCTCTCTCTCTCTCTCACCGTTGGTCACTGATCCGACCGCATCCCGTCCGCCGGCGGAAAGGGAGGACGTGCATCGTTTCTCCGTTCGACGGTGCCGAGGCAGCACGCCCGATCTGCGGCACACGCCGTTCTCTTTGACCAAGCTCCGGCATGGTAGGGCCTATGCCACCTGCTCGCCGCCGCGGTATGGGCAGATTCCGCCCGTCGCCGCTCACCTAGTTACATCCCGACGACCTCTAGGTACCCCCTCCGGCCTTGCTCCACTGCCCGTCTTCCCACGTCGCTGCATGTGGATCTTCCATAGTTCTTTGCCCAAAACGTAGCTCGTCCGGCGTACTTTCCATATTGCAATCTCGTCCTCACACCGTTTTAGACAAACACAACCGTGTTGTTATCTTCCCTTAGGACAAGGACTATGCTTCTTTTTTGTCGTCGCATGTGTCATCAACTGTTATTGGCCAGTAATTGTTTCCTTTCCACCTCTTTTTTGCAAATAGGGCTATCCATTTCACCTCGTTGCTATTGCGACCTTTTGGTGAACTGCACAAATCACTTTTTTCTTAAGAGTGTTTTGTGCAGTTCTGCCAAAATGTCACACGGGCAACGTCTCTACATTTCATTGCGACTACACAAAGGGAGATTGGTTTTGCTCTATCCTCCTCATCCAACTCCGAGCCTAATCTTCTCCAACTAGTTAGTCTTAAGAGAGACTGCAAAGGTGACCGGCTTCTATTTGTGTGTTTATTGTTTCATCAGCAGTCCTCTATTATCGTAATCACACTTAATATCTTTGGAACAGGGACGCTCAGCTCTATTTTAGTGAAACTGCACAAAATGATCGGAATGTTGCATGCTCCAGATAGCTACTTTTTTCCCAACATGCCTTGTTGATTTAGACAGAGCTGGGGGGACGTTGCTGCCAATGAAAGCATGGATAAATTTTAATTTAACACCTTCTCACAACTTTGTCTTCAGTTGTGATGTAAATATTAGCTCTGATTAGCAAGGAAGTTAGTTTTTTATTGTTTCCGAAAGAGCATCGATGGCAAGACACACGAAACAAAAGTTGAAAGCTCACACCATTGTACAATTTCATGTCGCTGGAAAATTATTTGCATAGTACGTCAATTATGTAAACAAATGCTGGAAGCTTGATAGCATTACCAGAAGCCTCTTCGGCATCCGGGTCCATGTGCCATGCACAAAATTATACTCCTTCATTCCTAAATATTTGTCTTTTTACAAATTTCAAATGGGCATATTTTAGAGTGTAGATTCACTCATTTTGCTTCGTATGTGTACTCCCTCCGTTCCTAAATATTTGTCTTTCTAGAGATTTCAACAAGTGACTACATACGGAGAAAAATGAGTGAATCTACACTCTAAAATATGTCTATATACATCCGTATGTAGTAGTCCATTTGAATCTCTAAAAAGACAAATATTTGAGTAGTCACTCGTTGAAATCTCTAGAAAGATAAATACTCCAGAGTATATTTAAGAACCGAGGGGGTAGTGCATAGCCGCATGGGAGACTCAGACCGGTCGTTGCACCGCATTAATAGTGAGTAATGAGCAGTCAAATCATAAGCCCCACCTTTCCCACTGTAAGTTGCTTGGAAGAAGCAACCATTAATACGCTCTTCTTTGAATCCGCTCATACTACTCCATCCGTCACTGTTTATAGAGCGTGCTTCAGAAAAACAGAAAATCTCTAGGACCAAGGCGACTAGCGGTCGGCCTGAAAAATAGCATTGGTAGTTATAGCACGGCGTCTATTACTAGAGGAAATAATGCGTACACACATGCATGCAGTGCTTCCACCCCGGGTAGACACATGCATGCACGTACTCCACTCCGTAGTACTACATCGAGAGAAAATTGCGGTTACCACGCCCTAATTAATTGAGCATTAAACCAAACACGTCTAAAGTCTCTCTGGTGGTGGAAATGCATTGAGAGAAATGCATCATAATGAAGCACGCCCTGTAAACTGTGACGGAGGGAGGAGTAGTATGAAGGTGCAAAACCAAGTACGCGTATGGCCAGTCAGTCAGCGCACCTCGTCTTGGCATATCACTGACATGTGGGACCGGAGTGTGAGCAAAGCGATCTCAATTGACGGCAAAATGGCCAACCCGCCGTTCCTTGAGAGAGACGAGGAGCGAGAACACACAGACAGGCTCGCACGGAGGCCAAGATGTATTCGAGCATGGTTGATCGATATCATCATTACATGTTGGGCTGCCGTTTTCCGCCCTTCTCCGGAATAAATGTGTATTTTATCAAAGATTAAGAAAAATAAGAGTACAGAGGCTCCACCATGCGGTTTTAGTAGTAGTACTACTCGTACTACTAAACCTTGCGCTTGGCTCTTCGCCTCTTCGTGAAGTCGAACAATGATGGTACTCCGCATGTTCGGTACTACAGTGTATGCCTTTGGCAATCTGACACCAAATGAACTGATGCATGTCCACCGCCTGGGCGAGGTACGTTGCATTAGTCAAAAGGCATAAGCGAGCTTCACCTTGTCCTGCAAGCTTCTCCTCGTTCTGCGAGTTGACGGGACACACCAACAAGTAGTGCTAGTCCATACTCCCTCCTTTCCGGTTAATATGGCTTAATCTTTTTTGCGGGTAAATGAGAGAGCTTTATTCATATATAAGCATTCTTAGGACGATCAGCCAAGACACTCGTCACTAGGAAGCGAGGTACCCCGCAAAAAAAGAAGTAGGAAGCGAGGTGTTTCATCAAGCCAGCTCTCGGCCACATTCAAAGTGCAGCAAGCACGGTTCGTGCAAAGATGCGCCGCAAGGTTTGCTGACCTGTTTACATGCTGAATAACAAAAAAGAGAGGAAATATTACCGAGCGCTCCTATTTGTATCAGGATATGAGCCAGAATTAAGCGAGAATTGTGGCGAGTGTTCCATGCAATCAACTTCCATTATCACATGCGAGAACTCTCGACGAGAACCAAATGTGTTGAAGATTGCTTTATCACATTTTAAAAATATAATAAGAGTGCAGACGCTCCTCCATCCGGTTCCTAGTGCTAGTAAACTTTGCGCTTGGCTGTTCGCCTCTTCGGGAAGTGCAACAATAATAGTACTAGTATAGTGTATGCTTCTGGCAATCTGACACCGAATTAACTGTTGCACGTCCACCGCCTGAGCGAAGGACAGCTTGCATTAGTCAAAAGTTTCTCCTTGTCCTGCGAGCCACCGCGCAAAAGCTTCTCCCGTCCTGCAAGCTTCTCCTCGTTCGGCAAGTTGATGGGACACAACAAAGTAATGCTAGTTCATACTGCCTCCTCTCCGGTTAATATGGCTCAATTTCAAACGAGATAAATACATTGTCTGTCACTGCATATTTGTAAAAATACGGTCAGTGGACTTCAAAATACGCTCATTGCGCTCAATATATACATTTTCTGGTGTTTATACGGTCACTAGCTCACCTTGGCTGAGTATGTGTGTGCATGCACGTGTAGGTTGAGCACTTGAGCGTGACCGTGTGTGTTCCGTCGTGTGCTCGGACATGCATGCATTAGGGCATCGCGCGCGTTTTTGCGTCCATGTGTACGTGTGACTGTTGCATACACGTAGGGGGAGTACGTGTAGGGGCCACTAAAGGAGCAGTCAAATCACACAGTAAGTTAGTCGGAAGAAGCAACCATCATTTCACTCTTCAATGACACGTACGCAATATAAAATGGTTGATATGGAGAGAAAAAGAAAACCACTATATATACACTAGCAGGAGCCTAAGCTACAAGCGTGCTTGCTTGGGTTGCTCTCTTCACAAGCATCGAACGACGGTGGCCACACCGCTGGTCACATATCTGGCCTGATCCCGCTGCTGGGGGAAGGGAACAATGTTCTGCGTAGACGCGGTCGACATCGGCGAGGGAGAAAATCCACAGTCGGTGCGTCCCAATCGGGGGTCACCGCGGTATGGGCCGATGCCGCGTCCCAACCGCCCTTCTAGCTACAGCTCGACGTCCCAGGTAGTCCATCTTCCTTTTGGAGCCGGCTTGCTCCACTGCCGCAGCTCCCCACGTAGCTCCATCTCCATGTCGATCTTTCTCTACTTCTACCGGCTTCTACTTGTGATGAGTTTATGTCTCATGAACTAGTGGCAGTACTATTATTCTAATCACACTTCTTCAATATCTTTTCCATCAGGGATGCTCAGCTCGATTTTAGTGGAACTACACAAAAGCATCGTATGATCCGAGGGTGCCAGCCGTCTTTCCTTCGATAGGTTCTATCTGGCCAGGAAATTAAATCTTGTTTAGGGTTTAGGGTTTGAGTCGTAGTGACCCCATCAGTAGTTTTTCGTTCGTACACACTCTCACAACTTTTGTCTTTAGTTGTGAAGTAAATATTGGCTATGATCTGTGAATCATTGAGATGCATCAGCATGCATGCCAGTTTTCCTTTGTATTTGATGGAATGTTGTAACGGGGCAACCTTGGAGTAGGAATGAAAATGGAGCGGAAAGTTTCCGTTTTTTCGGAGAAAGAATGGAAACGGACAGAAACCAACGTTTCATTTCGTTGGATCGCGCCATCGAGAAAAACCAACATTTAAATCACGTCTGTCGCGTTCGTGTCTCACCCTCCTTCACGGCTCGACCCCACACGGTCACTCGGCATGCCACTCACCGCAAACCGAGTATACGATAACTTCCCTGCCTGCTTGTCGATGGATCGCGCCATGGAGTACTAGTACTACTGGAAGATATTGACGAGTTGGGGAGGACAGCTAGCTGTAGCACGGACTCCCAAAAACTTTTTACATGCATGTTGTGGCCAGCTATTGCGACCTTTGAACGCGGAGCAGTCGCGTGCACCAGGAAGCGGCGCGGGCGACGCTCTCTCGGCCGGCGTGCCGCTTCAATGCCGGCGCCAGTGAGAGGTCGCGCCCGCTCTGGCCGGGCATGAATGCGGCACTGACCGTTTCGGGCGGGAAGCATGCGCGGGTGATGAAGAGGGTTTGGGTTGGCCAGGAGCGGCCGTGGCAGCGGTCCGGACGCCCGCAAACAAGAGATGTTGTACGTTAATATTGCCGCGTATATAATTAACAACATAAATAATGTGCCAGATGGACAAATATGATTGGAGATGGAGATGGAAATGGAATTTTACGAACACAGATATGCATGTCTATGTCTATGTGTGTGTGCGCGACGACTCTCGCGACCTGGAAGCGAGGGCGTGTTTTTGATCGAGTTTTCTTTCTTGGTACGTTAAAAAATTGTCCGCCAGTTTTCATTTCTTTTTTCCGGGAAAGCGCGTATTCTATTTAAAACCACTGCTATGGAGAGATTGTTTTACTCCATTATAGCCTCTTGTTTGATAGAGTTTCTCGCGTCTCGCTCTCTCACCCTCTCCATATCAAAACAAGATGACAGTGTCCACACTATCTCTCTCCTCACCGGTTGTCACAGATCCGGCCGAATCTCGTCCGCTGCGGGAGGTGAGGAGGTGCAGCATTGACGTTGTCGCCATCGGCAATGGAGGAAGCCAATGCGCACCATCCTCTCGGAGCCGGCGCTGGCGCGGACAAAGGTCCTCCGCGCCCTTGTTCGCTGCCGTCATGTGGGCAGATCTCGCCCGCCCGCCTAAGCGACATCTCGCCCACCTGTGGTATAACTTCTTGTACTGGTCCAGCTCCCCAGGTCGCTGCATGCGGGTTTTCTTCTATGCGACTACTCCCCAGCTCCCCATGTATAGTAGCTAGGGTTCGTCGGCTGGTCCAACATCACCTACTATTATAGAGGAAATGCCACTCGAAAAGTTGTCCTGATTTATGCCTTGGTGGAGGTATACATTTTGTTTCGACAAAAAGTACATGGTGGTTGTGCGGTCATTGTCCATATGCTCCTATTGCTGCTGCTAATCTAATACTATCACTGGTTAAATGAAGAAATGCTTTTTTTCTCGGGTATCCTGGTTTAGTTCCCATCAAGATAATCATGATGCTTCTGTTTGTTGGTGTACTTTTCATAATTCTTATTGACAATTGAGATGTCGTTGTTAATCTTGTAAAACAAAGTAACAACACTATATCCCTTTTTTATATTTTTGGAAACAGCGATGCGTATCTCCATACCCGGGCATGTCTTCCTCAATTTTAGTGGAACTGCACAAAATTGGATGGCCATTGTTGTTTCGCCTCACTGTCCTCTGCCACGTGGTTCTTCCTTCCTCGAGCTTGACTACTGAGAAGAAACAGACCACAGTGAGGATTTGTCGAACTTCATAGGTGCCTCACCCAAACTTGATGCCAAATGGATGATGCATCACCACGATGACCTATCGATGCTCATGGTTGCGCCTCATGGTTGCGTCGGCTGGTGAAGCTGATCGATTTTCAATGAAAAAAAAGTTGTCTTCCATTAGTGCTCTTTGCTTGTTACCCACAAAGATGATATCCTTCGTCAGTTCACCTTGGTTGCGTTGGAGACGCAGTCGTCTTTCACGTTGGTGCAATTTTATCACACAATTGGCTATGAACCAAATGTTTCCTCGAAGAAGGATCGACGTTGGTACTAAGAGCATAAGTTTTGTATTGATTTCTAAGCCTTCTCACAACTTTGTCTCTAGCTCCCTTGTAATTTTCTTTGTCCAGCTATTAACTTTGATTAAAAAATGGTGTGGACTAAAAACCCGGATGGACGTAGTAGCCCTCCATTTTTATTTACTCCGCATATTAGATTTGAGTGAAGTTAAACTTTGTAAAGTTTGACCAAGTTTAGGCCGAACACAACAAACCACAATTATTAGAGAGGGCAAACTGTACATACTCTCAAACCTTTCCGATAATTCAAATTAAAATTCTTTATTTGTACACACTCTCACACGTTTCCGATAATTTGGCACATGTGTGGTTCTTCACTTAAGGGAGGGTAGTGTACCGCACGTGAAGGACAGGAAATGCGACCAGGACGCGTGGATCGTTAGTTCATCGGAAGCACTCCCTCCGTTCCTAAATATTTGTCTTTCAAGTGGTTTGCAATGGACTACCACATACGGATGTATATAGACATTTTTTACAGTGTAGATTCACTCATTTTGCTCCATATGTAGTCATTTGTTGAAATCTCTAGAAAGATAAATATTTAGGAACAGAGGGAGTAGTAGTTTTCTTCACTGATACGTTAAATAAAGAGTTTCGTTTTGTATTTACACAATTTAAAATGATTGGTATGGAGAGAATAAGAAAACCACTCCACTATATATTAGTCGTATACACGAGTACTATATGGATGCAGCTTCATTGACTTTAGTGCACCTGCCTTTGGGTTTATGACAGGTGGGCCCAAAATGTGGCTGGCCCACCTGTCATACAGCCAAAAGCAGGTGTAGTTAAGGCACCGGAGCTCAGTCCGTACTACAGTATATATATAAGCTGGAGCCTCAGCGCTTGTTCGCTAGGGTTTGCACTCTCCACACTCTCGCCGCACTACATATATATATACACACTGGAGGCTCAGCGTTCCTTTGCTAGGGTTCGCATATTCACTGTCTCTCACCCTCTTCACCAGATCTAAACAAGACTGCGTTGTGGCCTCTGTCTCTCTCACCCCCCTCACAGACAACTGGCGAAGGAGGCGTCCGGATCCCGTCGCACTGGGAAGGGGAGGAGGTGCAGCGTTCACTCTATCGCCTTCGGTGAGGGAGGCAATCCACTGCCGGCTGCGCTTTTCTCTTTCACCCAGCGCTTGTGCGGGAGGGCCACCGACCCCTTCTTCCTCGCTACCGTACGTAGTGTGAGCAGATCCGACCTCCCGCCGCACGCCTTGCCACATCCCGACGACCCTAAGGTACAAGTTTCTTTGAAACCGTCATTGGTCTAGCTGCATGCTGATCTTTTTCGATTCTGTAGTCGAATCTAGGTCTTGGTTCAAAGAGGAAAGAAGGGTGCGGTGGGTGGAGCATGAATCTAGGACGTGGTTCAATGAGGAAAGGAGGGAGGGAAAGTAGTATAGACTAGCTATCCAGCCGCTTTGTTGGTCGAAAAGGGAAAAAGGGGGTAACCCAGTACACACATCTGTAAGGAACCCAACTCTTTGTTGAAAAGGGAAAGAAACTGGGGGGGTCGGGTAGTTTGTGCAGGACTAGATTTGCTACCCTCACATCGGAAAAAGTTTCAAAGAGAACAAATATGGGACCAACGCAGATATGTTGCCTTGCTACATACTCTACATCACCCATTTATACGTGTGGATGCACATGGTGCTGGCATGTCCCATGTCCCATCCACATGATCGTGCAGTGTGTTTTGAGATGTTGTGCTACTTGTATTGGTACTGTTTTAAATACATCTTGAATTGAAGCTATTGTATTTTAAGCAATGCCACTCTCAGAATTAACTACTGAACTATTTTAAGAGAATTTCTCTGTTAATATGAATCAATGCAACCGTTTTAGAAATGCTACTATCCTATACTTTGTTTTCCATCAAGATAAGGTAGATGCTTCTTTTTGTGGCCGCATGTTTCATCCTCCTTTATTGGCAGTAATTGTTTCCTTTTTTGCCTTTGTTAAATCAGGGATATCTATTCAACTTGTTGCTATAGCAAACTTAAATGTCTCACCGGCGACTTTACTTGATTTCAGAGTAACTGCACAAAACGAGATTGGATTTCCTATTCGTGTTCAGAAATTCGTACGTGATCTTGTGTGCGTCATGACAGGTTGGTACTTGCCTTCATCCACATGATCGTGCAGTGTGTTTTGAGATGTTGTGCTACTTGTATTGGTACTATTTTAAATAAATGTTGAATTGAAGCTATTGTATTGCTGTCTTTTCCCATTAAGTAGTGAACAAAAATGGGACCAACCCAGACATTATGCTTGTTGCTTTGTTACAACAAACTCTGCATCACCCCCTTTATAAGTAGATGGAAGCACATGTTGTTGTTGCGCCCACTCTCCCCTGGAACTGTTTATGCTTTTTGTTAATCTAATGCCGCTGGTAAAATTAAGCAATGCCACTCTCAGAATTAACTACTGAATCTTATTTCAAAACTACAACACTTGTTAGGGATTGGCGGGATTACCATTTTTGTGGCCGCATGTTTCATCCTCCTTTATTGGCCAGTAATTGATTCCTTTTTTGCCTATGTTAAAACAGGGATATCTATTCAATTTGTTGCTATTGCGACATTTTGCTTCGCTTAATTTTGGTGGAACTGCACAAAATGAGACCAGATTTCCATATATGTGTTGAGATCTCTTTTAGATCCACCTCGGGCGTTGTTTCAAATCTTGGTCTTGAAAGGTCAGTACCTACTTTCCTCAGAATTAACTACTGAATCTTAGTTCAAAACTGCAACACTTGTTAGGGATTGGCGGGAGTACCATTTCTGTTAGGGATCGGCCGGAGTACATGTTTAAGAAATGTATTGTTCAGATAATGTCTGTGTTATTATATATCAATTACAGTGTTTTACAAATGGTACTATCCTGCTTTGTAGTTCTTTCTACATGTTTAACCAAGGTATTGTTAAGATAATGTCTCTGTTAAAATGAATCAGTCGCATTGTTTTAGGAATGATACTTTTCTGCTTTGTCGTTCTTTATACATGTTGAAACAAGGCATTGTTAAGATAATGTCTCAGTTACTATGAATGAATCACACTGATTGAAAATTGCTACTCTCCTGCTTTGTTTCCCATTAAGATAAGGTAGATCAGTAGATGTTTTTCTTGTGGGAGTACAAGTCATCAACCGTTATTTCTCAGTAATTGTTTCCCTTATACCCTTTGTTGCTTACAGGGATATCAAAATTAAAGCTCGGTTATATTCCGACTTTGATTTTAGTTAAACTGCACAAAAGGAGCCAATGTGTCTAAGGCAAACTGCTGCATTAGTGGGTCCAGTTGGTCTTACCACTTTGCAGAAAGAAGCAGTCACTATTTGCGCTACATTACACAAGGAATTATCGAGAAGCTTTACAGAGTATTAGTAGACGCTGGTGACATGACTAGTCTGCAGAGATGGCTGCTTTACTTGTGGTTCGGAGGAACACTGGGCAAACAAGTGCCCAAACAAGTACCAAGAAGCCAGGACAGGACTCCAAGTCTGTCAATGTCACTCTAAGCAACAATGATGGGGTATCTGGGTATGGTAATCTGTTTACCGTACTTTCAGTTTGTTAGTCCACCGATTGGTGGGTTGACACTGGGGCCAACTTCATGTGTGTGCTGATGTGTCTTTGTTTTCTGGCGGCATATAAATACCAAATCCACAGGGATGCTCAGCTTGATTTTAGTGGAACTGCACAAAATATTCAGATGGTTCGTGTCCTCCATAATAATACCTCATCATTCACAATACATCGAATGGTTCTGTAATCATTCGTCGTCACCTTGAGCCACCGGACTATCGGATGACAAACTGATGACAAACCCTGCCCGTTCCACAATCATAGGCATTACATATTTTGAATGGGAAAAGCTTGTCAAAGTTGACATTAGTTTAATATATTGGACTTGGAAAACCTTATCAATTTTTGCTGATTGATGTTAGCCAGAAGAAATGCATTTGATATTTTTGAGTGGGACGCCCTTTGCTGTGAGCAACGTCGATCGTTTTTTCCTATTCCTGTCTTCAGTTCAGAAGTAAATATTTACCCTGATGAGATGCATAGTCACATGAATGTTGACTTATGTAAGATATTTTAAGAGTTTGTTCTGAATATTGTCTATGTAATACCAGGCCTTGTGTTTGATTGCAAAGTTGAGCTTGGAATGTTGTGGCATGCGGCATCATGAGCTGTTCACCGTGTCTCCTGAGAATAATGCTTCGTATTGTTTTGCATGTCGATCTAATGCCAGTGATTTGCTTGTTAGGAAGATCATCCTCTTCTGTTGTTTCCGTGCTTAAGAACTTCATCGTCTTATGTTTCATTCATAGCCTATACGACAAGTCGGGTAGGTTAGACGTGAAACCATATGATCTTCCGACCAACTCATCATCTTAGGCCGTGATTGGATCGTCATTTTCCAACCAAAACCGCTTGTAAAACTGACGCTTGTAAATAAAAGCAAATGGTCTCGGGCGAAGCGCTTGGTTGGTCGATTTCATTACACCGGTCTCTCAAATTACACGTGTAACCCGCCGATTTTACTTATAGACCCCGGGCCCTCGGTTTCATTACGCCTGTATTTTACGCGTTGTTTCCGATGACGAGTAAATTACACTTGTATCTTAATACAGTTGTGAAATAAACCAGAGCTCCCAAGCGCGGCCTTACCGTTTCATGTCGTCTGAGTCTCTCGAAGGTGCTCATAGGTGTCCGATGATCCTGGCTTCCTGAATGAGCAGCGGGCGCTGTATCAGACCATCCGTACGGCCCGCGAGGCCCTCTCCGTCGTCCTTCGAGTTGTTGCGCTCGCCGTGGCGCCGAGCATTGTTAACATGGTCAATGAACATGAGGATTCAGGAGATGACTTTATTTTGACTGGTTGACAGTAGGGACCCACTAGGGCCATAGCCGTACGTAAGCAAGTGCCTCCTTATTATGTACAACTATATTTTTTTTGCTTCCTCCTGGTTTCCTGACATCACGTTCCCACACCATTGTCAACCTATGTAGTCAATAAACGAGAGAATTGCACAAGGTGCGGCCGACAGCTGGGACCAAGCAGCTCGAGCAGTATTTGTGCTTTTGAGGCGTGAGCACTTCAGAGTTTTTCTTGGCGATGTTTTCGTTGTTGTTCAGAGGAGAGCAGGGTATTAACTGGGCGGGCTGTGGCCCGTCTAGCCCAGGACAGATATCCAACCCAGATATTAATTTTTTTCAAGATGAAAATGGCTAGCCCAGCTATACGTTTTTTTGAGGAATACCCAGGCAAGGTCAACTTGTTATTCTCCACCCCGTTGGGCTGCAAATCTTTCCTAGGAGGGATGCATTAGGCTTAACAGGAAAATGGGCTTTAAAAATAATAAATGGGATGTAATTATAAAAACTGGGCAGTAACTATAAAAAATGCACCAAGCACGGAATTAGTTTATAAAATATTATTTATGGATTTTGAAAATCTTAATTTTTAATTGTTGCGCGCGCAATGTTTCGTTAGATTTTTACGTAATACAAACTTATATTTAATCTGACTAGAAATTTCGGGATAAAAATATTTCGGATCCCATCAAAATGTGGAATTTTTTATTGAATTCTGTCTTGAACGGTTGGTTGAAATTATTAATCGTTGTCCTAGCTAGAAAATGGGCTGTACTTTTAACAAACTGTAAATGGGCTGTAGTAAATTCCATTAGAATTCAAAAATGGGTTGTACATTCTTACAAATCGCAAATGGGCTATAAGTTCTCTCCCACACACTTGTGGGCCTACTAAGTTGACTCGTCCCCTAAAAAAAGAAGTTGACGCGTATGCAAGGCTTTGTCAACTTATTATAGTCAACACACGGTTCTAGCAGCAGTGGCCGTTGGATGTCCATCCAACGGATGCCGTGCTTCTTCTTCAATCTCGGATATTCTAGCTTCACCTACCCAAAAAATGATTCCTCCCCCTGACATCTGGGGCGCACCGCTTCGGAAGCTGACCTATGGGCCTACTAAGTTGACGCGTACCAAGGGCTTTGTCAACTTAGTCAATCTGAACGATTCTAGCTGCAGTGACCGTACGATGTCCATCCAACGGCCGTAGTGCTTCTTCAACCTCTGGTCTTCTTGCTCCAGCCGCCCAAAGGAGTGCCGGTCGTGCCGCGTGCTCCTGCCTCCCGTGGCCGGCTGTGATGCCGCGGAGGCCTCACCGCCCCTACTACTCCCACCGCTGGCAAGGCCATCCCTCTACTCACCCACACCCCCTGTTATTCTGCGGCGACGGCAGCCTCACACCGCAGCCGAACCAGTGAACCCTCGTACTCCTCTCCGCGCGGGCTTCCACTGTCGCGTCTTACCCGGCTCCGCGTCGTCCCCTTCCTAGGCCTCGCCGTCGTCCACCGTCCTGGTGCTCTCGGCGCGGCGTGGTCAACGTGGTCAAGGAACGGCTTCCATCGGACGTGGACTGTACATGGAGAGGCTGACAGCTGGGTCCATGACGGCAGCAAGGAAGTGCCTCCTTATTACGCGGAAAATAATGATTCCTCCACCTGACAGCAGGGACCCACCGGACGGGCCACCGTATTTCGTGAAAAAACGTTTGCCCCCTGACTGCTGGGACCCACCGGACGGGCCACCGTATTGCGCGAAAAAAACGTTCCCCCCACTGTCAGCTCGGACCCACCGGAAGTGCCTCCTTATTACGCACAAAAAAAAGAATACTCCCCCTGCTGGTTCGGACCCACCTTGGTGGGAGGCTGACTTGTGGGCCTACTAAGTTGACGGGGACGGAATGCTTTGTCAACTTAGTCAATATGAACGATTCTAGCTCCAGTGACCGTACGATGTCCATCCAACGGCCGTGGTGCTTCTTCAACCTCTGGTCTTGTTGCTCCAGCGACCCAAAGCAGCGCCGGTCGTGCCGCATGCTCCTGCCTCCTTTGGCCGGCTGTGCTGCCGCGGAGGCCTCACCGCCCCTACTATTCCCACCGCTGGCCAGGCCCTGTGGCGACGGCAGCCTCACACAACAGCCGAACCAGTGAACCCCCGTACTCCTCTCCGCGCGGGCTTCCACTGCCGCATCTTCCCCGGCTCCACGTCGTCCCCTTCCTAGGCCTCGCCGTCGTCCACCGCCTTGGTGCTCTCGGCGCGGCGTGGTCAACATGGTCAAGGAACAACTTCCATCGGAAGAGTACTGTTGTGGAGAGGCTGACAGCTGGGTCCACGACCGCAGCAAGGAAGTGCCTCCTTATTACGCGCAAAATAATTATTCCTCCACCTGACAGCGGGGACCCACCAGACGGGCCACCGTATTTCGTGAAAAAAACGTCTCCCTCTGACTGCTGGGATCCACCAGCTACATCTTCGCACGCAAGGAAGTGCGTCCAGGCAAAAAAACAAAAAAAAAACAATTCGCCCCCGTGACTGCTGGGACCCACCAGCTACATCTTCGCAGGCAAGGAAGTGCCTGACAGTCGGGACCCACCTGGTCGAAGCGTACATAGCGTTGTCATTTTGGTCGCGAACATGTACGTACATACTGGTCGATGTAGCGCACACGTGTCGTAGTAGAGGCGCGCACATAGCATGTACACGTACGTACAGCGGCCAGGGTGCAAGAAAGTAAATACGGCCACGTGCGTACATACGGGCGGGGTCGGAACGGAGAAACAGCGTCGTCGTCGTGTTCATGGGGAGGCAACGAAATGCGTCGTGTTCATCAGGAGGAAACGGAACGCGTCGGAGCCAACCGGCTTGGATGGAACAGCCGATGGAAATGAGGCCTGGCGTACCGCAGAACGGAGGAAACGGCCTTGTGTTCGACCGGCCACGTTCGAAACAGGATCCTGTTCATCGGGAGGGGTCTGGCGTACCGCAAAACGGAGGAAACAGACCTCCTACGGTCGAAACGGGGGTCCTGTTGATCGGGAGGGGTGTGGCATACCGCAAAACGGAGGAAACAGACTTGTGTTGGAGCGCTACGGTCGAAATGGGGCTCCTGTTCATCGGGAGGGGTGTGGCGTACCGCAAAACGGGACTCCACGGGATACTGTTCATCTCCACCGTCGACCCCCTCCAGCCTCTACGGGCTACTGTTCATCCACCGTCGACCTCCTCCAGCCTCCACCTGACTGTTCATCCATGGGCTCCTGTTCATCCATCCTCCACCGCGCGCTACTCCACCTGCTACTGTTCAACCAGCCCTCTACACGGGCTCCTGTTCAACCACCCCTCCACGGGCTACTGTTCATCCAGCCCTCCACTGTCTACTGTTCATCCTGCCCTCCACGGGGTGGTCCTGTTCATCCTGCCCTCCATGGGGTCCTGTTCATCCAGCCCCAACCGGCTCGAATGATCGGGGTCATGTTCATCCAGAGGCAACACCACGTGGTCCTGTTCATCAACCCCCACCGGGAACTGTTCATCCAACCCCCCCCCACAACGCTCACTGTTCATCCAGAGGCAGCATCGATCGGCTTTGGTTAGTAGTAGTAGCGAAGGATTCGCTCGATCGGGTTCAATTAACAGCCATCGATCGATCTCTTGGGTTCAGTAACGCGTAGCCTGCAGTCCAATTGCTCGGGTTCAGTTAGAGCCCAACGCCTCGCACACACGCGCGTACGTATGAGAGAAACGTGCATCGCTCGGCCCCCGACCACCCACCGTAACCGGGGACTCCCCGATATTTTCCGCGCCCTCGCTTCTACCACGGTTTTTTCCGTCATGGACGGCCCAAAGAATGTCATGCAGCTACGTCTCCGGCCCGCCCAGGACGAAAAGCCCATTTTCTGTCATGATTTTTTGTCATAGAAGTAGGACCCCACCACATCTATGATGATACCGGGTTTTGTCACAATAATCGTCATACAAGTGTCATAAGTATGATAGAAAAGATTTTCGTTCAACCCAAAATGTCACAGATGTGTCTTTTTTTGTAGTGCAAGAGTGATCACTCCAATCGCAAGATCAATTCACTAGAAGCTAGACCCATGGAGGCGATGAGCGTCAGCATCAGCCGGCTCTGCCAGATGGTCCACGACGCCGGCCTGTGGATCGGCACCGAGGAACGTCTCCAGGTCGTGCTTGAGGCCGCCAGGGCGAGAGGCCTCTTGGAGGACAACTTCGTCTCCTTGTTCGACAAGGTCCTCATCGGCTTCCTCGACAAGTTCACCATCGTCAAGAAGCTCGCGAACGACTTTGACGTACGCCTCCAGCCCGCGCGCCCAGGCTCTGCGATGCTAGCCACCCTCAACGGCCTCTATGGTGAAAGCCTCTTCGACGCACTGGTGGCCCTGCGACTGCCCGCCGTTGCAGCGGAGAATTTCCACCTCGAGGTCGCGCTCACCGTGCAGCGCCTGGCGCAGCAAGACACCATCAACATAATCACCCACGTCTATGCGCAAATCGTCCACAAGGACTACTAGGTGCAAAAGGAGGACGATAGGACGCTGGCCCTCTTGGACCGCAGGGCAATCTTGGACGGCATTGTTCACAAGCACGTCGAGCTCGCCACCAACGCTGATGACCCACAAGTATGGGGGATCAATTGTAGCTCTTTTCGATAAGTAAGAGTGTCGAACCCAATGAGGAGCAGAAGGAAATGACAAGTAGTTTTCAGTAAGGTAATATCTGCAAGTGCTGAAATTGTAACTAACTGAGTAGTTTGATAGCAAGATAATTTGTAACGGACAAGTAACGATAG
This sequence comes from Triticum aestivum, assembly GCF_018294505.1. Lineage (NCBI taxonomy): Eukaryota > Viridiplantae > Streptophyta > Magnoliopsida > Poales > Poaceae > Triticum > Triticum aestivum. The sequence continues at coordinate 128,619,861 of NC_057796.1, forward strand.
TAGTAACAAAAGTGCAGCAAGATAGCCCAATCCTTTTGAGGAAAAGGACAGGCCAAAACGGTCTCTTATGATAAGCAAAATGTTCTTGTGGGTACACGGGAATTTCATCTAGTCACTTTCATCATGTTGGTTTAATTCGTGTTCGGTACTTTGATAATTTGATATGTGCATGGACCGGTGCTTAGGTGCTGTTCTTACTTGAACAAACCTCTTGCTTATGATTAACCCTCCCGCAAGCATCCGCAACTATGAGAAAAGTATTAAGAATAAACTGTAACCATAACATTAAACTTTTGGATCCAATCGGTCCCTTACGGAATAGCGCATAAACTGGGGTTTAAGCTTCTGTCACTCTCGCAACCCATCATCTAGTTTCTACTCCACAATGCATTCCCTTAGGCCCAAATATGGTGAAGTGTCATGTAGTCGACAATCACATGACACCACTAAGGGAATCACAACATACATACTATCAATATATCGAACACATATCAAGTTCACATGATTACTTGCAACATGATTTATCCCGTGACCTCAAGAACAAAAGTAACTACTCACAAATGATAATCATGCTCATGATCAGAGGGGTATTAAATATCATATTGGATCTGAACGTATAATCTTCCACCAAATAAACAATATAGTAATCAACTACAAGATGTAATCAACACTACTAGTCACACACAAGCACCAATTTATAGTTAAGGTAACAAGATTGAACACAAGAGATGAACTAGGGTTTGAGATGAGATGGTGATGTGGAATATGTTGATGGAGATTGCCCTCCCCAAGATGGGGGAGTTGTTGGTGATGATGATGACCATGATTTCCCTTCGGGAGGGAAGTTCCCCTGTCGGAATCGCTACGACGGAGGGCAAAAGTGCTCCTGCCCAAGTTCCGCCTCGAGATGGCGGCGCTCCGTCCCGAAAGTCTTCTCCTCATTTTTTCCAGGTCAAAACGTCCTATATACCAGAAGATGGGCACCAGAGGTGGGCCTGGGTGAGCATAACCCACCAGGGCGCGCCTGGGCTGCCTGGCGCGCCCAGGTGGGTTGTGCCCACCTGGTGGGCCCCCTCTGGTAGTTATTTGCTCCAATAATCCTTAAATATTCCATAAAAATTCCTCATGAAGTTTCAGCTTGTTTGGAGTTGTGCAAAATAGGTAGCCTGACGTAGCTTTTCCAGGTCCAGATTTCCAGTTGCCAGAATTCTCCCCCTTCGTGTATACCTTGCATATTATGAGAGAAAAGGCATTATAATTACTCCAAAAAGCATTATTATGGATAAAAACATCATAAATATTTAGTAAGAAAACATGATGCAAAATGGACGTATCAACTCCCCCAAGCTTAGACCTCACTTGTCCTCAAGCGATAACCGAAATCGAAAAACATGTCCACATGCTTTGAGAGAGAGGTGTCGATAAAAACAAAATACGGACATAGAAGCATCATCTTGATTATTATAACACCAACAAAATTAAACATAAGACTTTTATCATAGAACTTTTATCATAGACTTCTCATGAATAAGTGACAATTCATCACACAATCGAAGTATAAAGCAAAAACTCTATTTAAAACCAACAAACTATGTTCTCAGTCAACTTTGCAACTACAATTCATCATCTTTTCAGGAAGGGTCACATATCGGAGCCTTTAGGCAAGTCCACATACTCAACCATCATATAGTCTTCTATGATTGATAACACTCATCGCGTACCCATGAGCAAAACATTTCAACCGGACACATAAAAAGATAGGGCTTATAGTTTCGGCTCCCAACGTATTCACCTCAGGGGTGATGTCAACAATAATAACTCATGCTATCTATATTCAACTGGACATATGTGCCTAGATCTTTCCTCACCACATGATGCTTGCCAAAGGAGAAACATAAAAAGGAATAGAGGGAAAACTTTGACTCTCTGCATAAAAGTAAATACATAAAAGTAAAAGATAGGCCCTTGGCAGAGGGAAGCAGAGGTCACAATGCGCTTATTTGTTTGTATGCTCAACCCCTTAGTGCAAAAGAATATCACGTTGCATTGCCCCTTGTGATAGCGACCTTTATTATGCAGTCTGTCGCTTTTACCCTTCACCATCACAAGTTTGTGCAACGCTCAATTTTCTCTTACACTAAATGATCTCACACATCTGGAAGCAATTTTTATTGCCTTTTTGCACCGATGACAACTTACTTGAGGGATCTTGCTCAATCCCTAGGTAGGTATGGTGGACACTTGAAAATAAGATTTGGGTTTAAGGGTTTTTCGATGCACAAGTAATATCTCTACTTAGTGCGGAATTTTTGGCTAGCAAAGATAGGGGGCAAGCACCACATGTTAAAGGATCTATGACAATATGACTTCTATTTGAATATAAACAAACATAAACCATTAAGTTGTCTTCCTTGTCCAGCGTCAACAATTTTGGCATATAATATTTTGATGAGGGCTCACAATCACAAAAGATTTCTAGGATAGTATATTTATATGTGAATCTTCTCTTCCCTTATGAATTCTTTCATGAGTTGCATCATTGACTAATGCTATGTTTGTCAATCTCTAATAAAATTTCCTACTTATACTTTTCCTTATGTGGTGCCATCACCTGCCATAGGATTAGTATATGATCTTCTTGATTTATTTCCTTTATTTTATTTATTTCCTTTCTCTTTTTCTTTCTTATTTCTTTTCTCTTGTTTGCAACATGAAAGTAAAGAAAGCAAAAACTCAAATTAAACTTTATTATATAACTTGCACACGATTACAAGGATAGATCACTAAGCAAACTCTCAAAGAAGAAAGGATCAAACTAAACTTTTATTCATCTAAAGCAAAAGATCGAACTAAAATAAAAACAACAACAAAGTCTTTAGTCCCAAACAAGTTGGGGTAGGCTAGAGGTGAAACCCATAAGATCTCGCAACCAACTCATGGCTCTGGCACATGGATAGCAAGCTTCCACGCACCCCTGTCCATAGCTAGCTCTTTGGTGATACTCCAATCCTTCAAGTCTCTCTTAACGGACTCCTCCCATGTCAAATTCGGTCTACCCCGCCCTCTCTTGACATTCTCCGCACGCTTTAGCCGTCCGCTATGCACTAGAGCTTCTGGAGGCCCGCGCTGAATATGCCCAAACCATCTCAGACGATGTTGGAGAAGCTTCTCCTCAGTTGGTGCTACCCCAACTCTATCTCGTATATCATCATTCCAGACTCGATCCTTCCTCATGTGGCCACACATCCATCTCAACATACGCATCTCCGCCACACCTAACTGTTGAACATGTCGCCTTTTAGTCGGCCAACACTCCGCGCCATACAACATTGCGGGTCGAACCGCCGTCCTGTAGAACTTGCCTTTTAGCTTTTGTGGCACTCTCTTGTCACAGAGAATGCCAGAAGCTTGGCGCCACTTCATCCATTCGGCTTTGATTCGATGGTTCACATCTTCATCAATACCCCCATCCTCCTGCAACATTGACCCCAAATACCGAAAGGTGTCCTTCCGAGGTACCACCCGGCCATCAAGGCTAACCTCCTCCTCCTCACACCTAGTAGTACTGAAACCGCACATCATGTACTCGGTTTTAGTTACAAAACCGAACTAAAATAAGTAAAGGAAAAAAGATAGTGGGATGATACGATACCGGGGCACCTCCCCCAAGCTTGGCGGAAGCCAAGGGGAGTGCCCATACCCGATACTTAATTCTCCTTTGGTGGTGAAGAAGATGATGGTGGTGATGAAGCGATCCTGTCCTTAAGGATCAAGAGATTCTCCAATCGACGAATGACGCTCCGGAGATGGATGATATGCTCTTGATGCAGAATATATTCGCGAGTAAGATACTTATTTTCTATGCGAACTATTTCAATGATGCGAAAGGCTTCAATATCAGCAGGGGTAAGACGAGCAAGCTAAGGCTTAAGGATATCTTCTTCTTCCTCCTCGGCCGGCAGTGCTTGTTCTGCCACCGAGGGTGGATCTACGGTAGCCTCCTTTCCCTTGTCTCTCTTCATGGCGTCCGTGGGCTCCTCCCTCTTCAGCTCGATCATCATCAACCAAGCATCTTCTTCCATGTTGTTGGAGGAGGAGGAAGACATGATGCCTGACTTGATAGATCCGACCAAAAACAGCAAGGAATAGAGAACAGAGGATTTTCTTCGCAATACGGTGATTAACAGTTTCGGGAAGTATATATAGTTTTTTTTATCTTGGAGGACAAGCAAACTGTAGAAAAACAAAGTCCGGAAGGTGTCCCAGGTGGGCACAACCCACCTGGGCGCGCTAGGCTTGGTGTGCCCTGGTGTCTTGTGCCCACCAGGGTACGCTTCCTGGAAGTTTCTTTATTTCCTAATTTTCTAAATATTCCAAAACTGATAAAAAATATTTTTGCGGATTTTTCGGTGTCCGTTTACTTACCGTATCACGTACTTCCTTTTTTCACGATTCTGGAGTATTCCGGAAGGACTCTTTTATGTGTCCTTCCGGTGTCGAAGTTTGGATAATATTACTTTCAACATTAATGGGCGTACCTGAGATATAATGCTTTATTCGTTGTTCATTGACAACCTTCGGGTTAGTACCTTTGGAATTATTTATTTTGATGGCTCCAAACCGATAAACCTCCTTGATAACATAGGGGCCTTCCCATTTTGAGAGGAGTTTTCCTACAAAGAATCTAAAATGAGAGTTGTGCATAAGAACATATTCTCCAACTTTAAACTCACGCTTTTGGATTCTTTTGTCATGCCATCTTTTAACTTTTCTTTGAATAATTTTGCATTTTCATAAGCTTGGGTTCTCCATTCATCTAATGAGCTAATATAAAATAACCTCCTTTCAGCGGCTAGCTTGAAATCATAATTGAGCTCTTTGATGGCCCAATATGCTTTATGTTCTAACTCAAGAGGCAAATGACAAGCTTTTCTATAAACCATTTTATAAGGAGACATACCCATAGGATTTTTATATGCTGTTTTATAAGCCCAAAGTGCATCATCTAATTTCTTAGACCAATTCTTCCTGGACCTATTGACAGTCTTTTGCAAAATTAATTTTATTTCTCTATTGCTAAGTTCCACTTGACCACTAGACTGAGGATGATAAGGTGATGCAATTCTATGGTTAACATCATACTTGGCAAGCATTTTACGGAAAGCACCATGAATAAAGTGTGAACCACCATCAGTCATTAAATATCTAGGGACTCCAAACCTTGGGAAAATAACTTCCTTAAGCATTTTAATAGAGGTGTTGTGATCAGCACTACTGGTTGGAATAGCTTCTGCCCATTTAGTAACATAATCAACAGCAACCAAAATATGTGTATACCCATTAGAGAAGGAAAAGGTCCCTTGTAATCAAATCCCCAAACACCAAATGGTTCAACAGCAAGTGAATAATTCATAGGCATTTCTTGACGCTTACCGATATTACCTATTCTTTGACATTCATCACAGGATAAGACGAACTTAGATGCATCCTTGAAGAGAGTAGGCCAATAAAATCCAGATTGCAATACCTTGTGAGCAGTTCAATCTCCAGCATGATGCCCTTCATAAGCTTCGGAGTGACATTTCCGTAGGATTTGTCCCTGTTCATGCTCAAGTACACAACGTCTAATAATACCATCTACTCCTTCTTTATAAAGATATGGGTCATCCCAAAATTAATGTCTTAAATCATAGAAGAATTTTTTTTTGTTTTGTTGGTATGTAAAGCTAGGTGGTAAATATTTAGCAACAATGTAATTAGCATAATCAGCATAACAAGGAGTACTGTGAGCAACATTTATTGCAGCTAACTGCTCATCAGGAAAACTATCATCAATAGGTAGTGGGTCATCCGTCAAATTTTCAAGCCTAGACAAGTTATCATCTACGGGGTTCTCAGCTCCTTTTCTATCAATGATATGTAAATCAAATTCTTGTAACAAGAGAACCTATGGAATAAGTCTAGGTTTAGCATCTTTCTTCTCCATAAGATATTTAATAGTAGCATGGTCTGTGTGAACAGTTACTTTGGAATCAACAATATAAGGTCTAAATTTATCACAAGCAAACACCACTGCTAAGAATTCTTTTTCAGTAGTAGCATAATTTCTTTGAGCACTGTCTAGAGTTTTACTGGCTAATGAATAACATTCAGTTTCTTATCAACTTTTTGTCCTAGAATAGTACCAATAACATAATCACTATCATCACACATAATTTCAAAAGGCAAGTTCCAATCAGGTGGTTGAACAATAGGTGCAGAAATTAAGGCTTTCTTGAGTGTTTCAAAGGCTTCTAAACAATCATCATCAAAAACAAAAGGAATATCCTTTTGCAAAAGATTCGTAAGAGGCCTAGAAATTTTAGAAAAGTCTTTGATAAATCTCCCATAGAAACCAGCATGACCTAAGAAACTACGAATACCTTTTATATCTTTAGGACATGGCATTTTCTCCATTGCATCAACATTAGCTTTGTCCACTTCTATACCTCTTTCAGAAATTTTATGACCCAAGACAATACCTTCATTAACCATAAAGTGGCACTTCTCCCAATTCAAGACAAGATTTGTTTGTTCACATCTCTGCAAAACTCGATCAAGATTGCTTAAACAATCATCAAAAGACTTCCCATAAACAGAGAAGTCATCCATGAAAACCTCAACAATCTTTTCACAAAAGTCAGAGAATATAGCAGTCATACATCTTTGAAAGGTGGCAGGTGCATTACATAAACTGAAAGGCATATGTCTATAAGCATAGGTTCCAAAGGGACAAGTAAAAGTGGTTTTTTCTTGATCAGGTTGAGAAACAGGTATTAGTGAAAAACCAGAATATCCATCAAGGAAACAAAAATGTGTGTGCTTAGATAATCTTTCAAGCATTTAATCAATAAAAGGCATAGGGTAATGATCTTTTCTAGTTGCTTTGTTTAATTTTCTGAAATGAATTACCATTCTATAGCCTGTAACAATTCTTTGTGGAATAAGTTCATTCTTATCATTAGGAACAACAGTTATACCTCCTTTCTTAGGGACACAATGAACAGGACTTACCCATATACTATCAGCTATAGGATAGATCTGCTTCCAGAAGTTTTAGTATTTTCGTTCTTACCACTTCTTTCATCTTCGGATTTAACCGACGCTCGTGATCAACAACGGGTTTAGCATCAGGTTCCATATTAATTTGTGCTGACATAGAGTGGGACTAATGCCCTTTAAATCAGCAAGAGTATATCCAATAGCAGCTCGGTGCTTCCTTAGAACTTTCAATAATCTTTGTTCGTCATGTTCTGAAAGGTTAGCACCAATAATAACAGGATATATCTTCTTTTCATCAAGATAAGCATATTTCAAAGTGTGTGGAAATTGTTTTAATTCAAACACAGGATCACCTTTAGGTGGAGGAGGACCTCCTAGAGTTTCAATAGGAAAATTGTGTTTAAGTAGAGGACCTTGCTCAAAGAAATTATTATCTATTTCATTTCTTTCATGCATACGAAAATCATTTTCATGGTCTAGCAAATACTGTTCTAAAGGATCAGTAGGTGGTACAGCAATAGAAGCAGACCAATTAATTCATCCTTACTAGGCAATTTTTTTTCATGAAGTTTTCTACTAGACTTGGAAAAATTGAATTCATGAGACTCATCACCACAACTAACAGCGGCAGTTTGCTTCTCACGGTCTATTTTAGCATTACCGGTGTTCAAGAAAGGTCTACCAAAGATAATGGGACAAAAGTCATCTTGTGGGGAACCAAGAACAAGAAAATCGGTAGGGTATTTTATTTTCCCACACAAGACTTCCACATCTCTAACAATCCCAATTGGTGATATTGTGTCTCTATTAGCAAATTTAATAGTGACATCTATGTCTTCTATCTCTGCGGGTGCTATGTCATTCATGATTTCTTGATATAAGGTGTAAGGAATAGCACTCACACTAGCACCTATGTCACATAAACCATGATAACAGTGATCTCCTATTTTAGCTGAGATAACGGGCATGCCAACAATAGGTCTATGTTTATCCTTTTATTAGGTTTGGCAATTCTAGCAGCTTCTTCACAGAAGTAAATAACTTGCCCGTCCATTTCTTCTTCCAAGAGATCTTTAACCATAGAAATACTAGGTTCTACTTTAATTTGTTCATCAGGTTTAGGTGTTCTAATATAGCTTTTTTTACCATAGTTGAAATTTTAGCATGTTCCTTTATCCTAACAGGGAAAGGTGGTTTCTCAATATAAGCAGAAGGAACAACTGGATCAACATTATAAAGTATAGTTTCTTACTTAGCTGGTACTGGTTCTTTAATTTCTTATTTAATAGGTGGGTGATATTTAAACCACTTCTCTTTTGGGAGATCAACATACAAATGATTCACAAAAGGAAGCTACTATCTCAGAGTCAAGTCCATATTTAGCACTAAACTTTTGAAAAGCGTCGCTATCCATAAAAGATTTAACACAATCATACTTATGCTTAATACCTGACTCTTTACCTTCCTCGAGTTCCCAATCTTCAGAGTTGCGTTTAATTCTTTCCAAAAGATCCCACCGGAATTCAATTGTCTTCTTTATAAAAGAACCAGCACAAGAAGTATCAAGCATGGTATGATCATTATGAGAATGTCGAGCATAAAAGTTCTGGATAAAAATTTCTCTTGAGAGCCCATGATTGGGGCATGAATATAACATTGACTTAAGCCTCCCCCAAGCTAGAGCGATACTTTCTCCTTCACGAGGCCAAAAATTATATATATATATATATATATATATATATATATATATATATATATATATATATATTTCCGATCACGATGAACTAGATGCATAGGATAATTTTTTTGATGGAACTCCAATTTCAAACGATTCCAATTCCAAGATCCGATATCATCGCATAGCCTATACCATGCCAATGCTTTTACCTTCAAAGATAAAGGGAAAACCTTCTTCAACTTCATCTCCGGGTAAACCTGCAAGCTTGAAAAATCCACAAATTTGTTCTACATATATCAAGTGCATATCAGGATGTTTGATTCCATCTCCTGCATAAGGATTAGCTAGCAGTTGTTCTATTGTACCCGAAGGAATTTCATATTCAATATTTCAGTAGGTGCAGTAGGTTGAGGGATAGCTAATTGTGGTTCCGGTCGAGGTGAAGATACCCAGAACAAACCCCTCAAAGGATTGGTTTCCATAGCAACAAGTGACAATAAATTTCAGCACACTATATAAATGTTTCCTTACCAAATTCCACTTACCAAGGCGATTCACTCCCCGGCAACGGCGCCAGAAAATAGCCTTGATGACCCACAAGTATAGGGGATCAGTTGTAGCTCTTTTCGATATGTAAGAGTGTCGAACCCAACGAGGAGCGGAAGGAAATGACAAGTAGTTTTCAGTAAGGTAATATCTGCAAGTGCTGAAATTGTAACTAACTGAGTAGTTTGATAGAAAGATAATTTGTAACGGACAAGTAACGATAGTAGTAACAAAAGTGCAGCAAGATAGCCCAATCCTTTTGAGGCAAAGGGCAGGCCAAAATGGTCTCTTATGATAAGCAAAGTGATCTTGAGGGTACACGGGAATTTCATCTAGTCACTTTCATCTTATTGGTTTAATTCGTGTTCGGTACTTTGATAATTTGATATGTGGGTGGACCGGTGCTTAGGTGCTGTTCTTACTTGAACAAACCTCCTACTTATGATTAACCCTCCCGCAAGCATCCGCAACTACGATAAAAGTATTAAGAATAAATTCTAACCATAGCATTAAACTTTTGGATCCAATCGGTCCCTTACGGAATAGCGCATAAACTGGGGTTTAAGCTTCTGTCACTCTCGCAACCCATCATCTAATTGCTACTCCACAATGCATTCCCTTAGGCCCAAATATGGTGAAGTGTCATGTAGTCGACGTTAACATGACACCACTAAGGGAATCACAACATACATACTATCGAAATATCGAACACATATCAAGTTCACATGATTACTTGCAACATGATTTCTCCCGTGACCTCAAGAACAAAAGTAACTAATCACAAATGATAATCTTGCTCATGATTAGAGAGGTATTAAATAGCATATTGGATCTGAACATATAATCTTCCACCAAATAAACCATATAGTAATCAACTACAAGATGTAATCAACACTACTAGTCACCCGCAAGCACCAATCTATAGTGTCGGTAACAAGATTGAACACAAGAGATGAACTAGGGTTTGAGATGAGATGGTGCTGTTGAAGATGTTGATGGAGATTGCCCTCCCCAAGATGGGAGAGTTGTTGGTGATGATGATGACGATGATTTCCCCCTTCGGGAGGGAAGTTCCCCCGGCGGAATCCCTCCGCCAGAGGGCAAAAGTGCTCTACCCAAGTTCCACCTCGAGACGGCGGCGTTCCGTCCCGAAAGTCTTCTCCTCATTTTTTCTAGGTCAAAACGACCTATATACCAGAAGATGCGCACCAGAGGTGGGCCTAGGTGAGCACAACCCATCAGGGCGCGCCTGGGCTGCCTGGCGTGCCCACGTGGGTTGTGCCCACCTGGTGGGCCCCCTCTAGTAGTTATTTGCTCCAATAATCCTAAAATATTCCATAAAAATTCCTCATGAAGTTTCAGCTTGTTTAGAGTTGTGCAGAATAGGTAGCCTGCCGTAGCTTTTCCAGGTCCAGATTTCCAACTGCCGGAATTCTCCCTCTTTGTGTATACCTTGCATATTATGAGAGAAATGCATTAGAATTACTCCAAAAAGCATTATTATGGATAAAACATCATAAATATCAGTAAGAAAACATGATGCAAAATGGACGTATCAAACGCCGCTGCTCCTCACACGTTGGTTGGTGACCCGGCGCATTCGGGCGTGAGGATGTCGTTGATGGATCCGTATGTATCTTTATCTTTCTGTCAATTCCATGTAGTAGTATATTGTACTAGTAATTATCTTACCTTTTGCATCAACTTCATAATTTTTGAACGTACTCCATGGATGAACCGCACCAGAACCAAACTTCTCATTACACTAGGGAAAATCGTTATTTCTATATATCGATCGCGCCATGGAGCAGAACCAAAATTTACAAGTTACAAGTTCAAAAGGAAAAGCCTGCCGTGTTCGCGTCACACCCCAACACGGTTGGTCTAGCACACTGCTCAAGGAGGAATGTGTGTTGTGTTGCATTTTCACCTACAAGTGGGACCGCAGTTGAGCAAACCAACTATCAACAAACCCCCACCCCGCCCACCGCACGATTGCTGAGTTAGAGAAAACAGGAGGGAGAAGAGATAGATGTAGCACGGAATCCAAGAAAATTGGTGTCAGTGGGACTCATGTGGGTGGCGTGTGTCGTACTGCTAGACGTGAATGCTAGTTATGGCCCATGCCACCCCACTATATCAAGGTGCTGGTTACGTAGAGCGAACACATTATCTCTCCAGGAGTATGGTACACCACTAGAACTACTCACATTGTTGCGAAATTTCCTAGAGTCCGTGCTCAGCCCACCTCTCTCTCTCTCTCTTCTCAGCCAGCCAGTAGACGCGCAGAGTGTGCCCATCCTCTGTTTGCTCACATGCGGTCCCACATGTCAGTGAAAACCACAGTTTTAAATAGCCGGCTATAGCTCCGCTATAGCCTGCTATAGCCTTTTTAGCAGGGTGCCGCTAAATGGTTGCCTTCATAAATAGCCCGCTATAACCCGCTTTAGCCCACTATAGCTCCGCTATAGCTGATTTGGAGGCATGCCGCTATTTACAGTTTAACCCAAGATGCACATCACGTGGCTTCAACTAGCACTCCATTTTCTTGCATGACACGACCTGGATGCTGGATGTCCCACGTGTCGGCAAAAGGGGGAAGAACTCGACCTAATCTTCTCCACATTTAGACTGGAGGAGTAGGAAACATGGCAAGCCATGTGCCTACATCATACTGCGTACAAGCCCACCTCGCGCAGTCACGCTATCACCATATTTCTCGGCCTCCATGTGACACCTAGCTCTTGTTGATGGTATACTACTACTAGGACTAACTATTGCACTAGCATACTCCACTATTAAGTTGGCTCTATGTGATCTGGCAACTTCATATAACCGGATGCTGGCTATACTACTACGACACTCACGCTCGAAGAAGTGACTCGAAAATCATTCATAAATTGAGTTTATGGCATGCATATGCAAATGTACCATTCCTTACATACAACAAGTCATCAACACACAACGACAACGAGGATACATGTTGGGTTATATATTATTTCCAACAAAACATTCTAGTAAATACTAAAGTTTTTATCACACAACAAATAACAAGCAATGAAATGAATTTCAGCTCAACCAATCCTCGGCGTTGGAAACGCTTGCTTTGAACCATAAGTAAGACTCTAGGAAGGGGAAGCTATTTTCAATATCGAGACCAACGCAGGACTCATCGTCCAGGCTAAAGCGGCCTATATCAGGACACATATTGTGATAGCCAGGGTAGGGAACCATAGCAATGTCCAAGGTATAGATACAATTGCTTCTCATAAACGGTAGTAACGTTGTGCCAAGGAAGAGCGAGTTTTCTCCAAGACTATCAATACGGAACCAGGCAGAAGGTGTTGGCGCTAGCACACTAATATCCATCCCGAATACCCTGCGATGGATGTTGGAATAGGTCCGGAGAGTGCGACCATGGGAGACAACACCTGCTTCCTTAGTAACATCAGCAGTGCCCTGTATACATACAAGAAGAGGTGATCCATCGAAATAAGTTGCCAGGCACCACTGGGTATGTAGGTCCTGCTCATGCTCATGCTCGTGATCATCACTGTCGGTGTTCTAGGAACGGGGGTCCCCAGACTTGCCTGCCTGCAGCCCACGGCGTGGCTCTGCGAGCGGGCCCTGCTACCTCTTGAGCACTGCGTTGGTTTTCCCTTGAAGAGGAAAGGGTGATGCAGCAAAGTAGCATAAGTATTTCCCTCAGTTTTTGAGAACCAAGGTATCAATCCAGCAGGAGGCCACGCATGAGTCCCTGGCACCTACACAAACAGATAAATCCTCGCAACCAACGCGATAAGGGGTTGTCAATCCCTTCACGGTCACTTACGAGAGTGAGATCTGATAGGATAATATTTTTGGTATTTTTATGATAAAGATGCAAAGTAAAGAAAGCAAAATAAAGACGACGCTAGAAATAACTTGTTGTCGGGAGATTAATATGATGGAAAATAGACCCGGGGGCCATAGGTTTCACTAGTGGCTTCTCTCAAGAGCATAAGTATTTACGGTGGGTGAACAAATTAATGTTGAGCAATTGACAGAATTGAGCATAGTTATGAGAATATCCAGGTATGATCATGTATATAGGCATCACGTCCGAGACAAGTAGACCGACTCCTGCCTGCATCTACTACTATTACTCCACACATCGACCGCTATCCAGCATGCATCTAGAGTATTAAGTTCATAAGAACAGAGTAACGCTTTAAACAAGATGACATGATGTAGAGGGATAAACTCATGCAATATGATATAAACCCCATCTTGTTATCCTCGATGGCAACAATACAATACGTGCCTTGCTGCCCCTACTGTCACTAGGAAAGGACACCGCAAGATTGAACCCAAAGCTAAGCACTTCTCCCATTGCAAGAAAGATCAATCTAGTAGGCCAAACCAAAATGATAATTCGAAGATACTTGCAAAGATAACTAATCATACATAAAATAATTCAGAGAAGATTCAAATATTGTTCATAGATAAACTTGATCATAAACCCACAATTCATCGGTCTCAACAAACACACCGCAAAAGAAGATTACATCGAATAGATCTCCACGAGAGAGGGGGAGAACATTGTATTGAGATCCAAAAAGAGAGAAGAAGCCATCTAGCTAATAACTATGGACCCGAAGGTCTGAGGTAAACTACTCACACATCATCGGAGAGGCTATGGTGTTGATGTAGAAGCCCTCCGTGATCGATGCCCCCTCCAGCGAAGCTCCGGAACAGGCCCCAAGATGGGATCTCACGGGTACAGAAGGTTGCGGCGGTGGAATTAGGTTTTTGGCTCCGTATCTGGTAGTTTGGGGGTACGTAGGTACACATAGGAGGAAGAAGTACGTCGGTGGAGCAACAGGGGGCCCACAAGGGTGGAGGGCACGCCTGGGGGGGGGGGGGTAGGCGCGCCCCCTACCTCGTGGCTTCCTGGTTGAAGTCTTGACGTAGGGTCCAAGTCCTCTGGATCACGTTCGTTCCGAAAATCACGTTCCCGAAGGTTTCATTCCGTTTGGACTCCGTTTGATATTCTTTTTCTGTGAAACTCTGAAATAGGCAAAAAATAGCAATTCTGGGCTGGGCCTCCGGTTAATAGGTTAGTCCCAAAAATAATATAAAAGTGTATAATAAAGCCCAATATTATCCAAAACAGAATATAATATAGCATGGAACAATAAAAAATTATACATACGTTGGAGGCGTATCAAGCATCCCCAAGCTTAATTCCTGCTCGTCCTCGAGTAGGTAAATGATAAAAACAGAATTTTTTATGTGGAATGCTACTTGGCATAATTTCAATGTAATTCTTCTCAATTGTAGTATGAATATTCAGATCCGAAAGATTCAAGATAAAAGTTCAATATTGACATAAAAGTAATAATACTTCAAGCATACTAACTAAGCAATTATGTCCTCTCAAAATAACATGGCCAAAGAAAGTTCATCCCTACAAAATCATATAGTTTAGTCATGCTCCATTTTCGTCACACAAGAATGCTCTCATCATGTACAACCCCGATGACAAGCCAAGCAATTGTTTCATACTTTAGTAATCTCAAACTTTTTCAACCTTCACGCAATACATGAGCGTGAGCCATGGATATAGCAGTATGGGTGGAATAGAATATAATGATGGGGGTTATGTGGAGAAGACAAAAAGGGAGAAAGTCTGACATCAACGAGGCTAATCAATGAGCTATGGAGATGCCCATCGATTGATGTTAATGCAAGGAGTAGGGATTGCCATGCAACAGATGCACTAGAGCTATAAATATATGAAAGCTCAACAAAAGAAACTAAGTGGGTGTGCATCCAACTTGCTTGCTCACGAAGACCTAGGGCAATTGAGGAGGCCCATCGTTGGAATATACAAGCCAAGTTCTATAATGAAGAATTCCCACTAGTATATGAAGTGACAAAACAAGAGACTCTCTATCAAGAAGATTATGGTGCTACTTTGAAGCACAAGTGTGGTAAAAAAGGATAGTAACATTGTCCCTTCTCTCTTTTTCTCTCATTTTTTTGGGCCTTCTCTTTTTTTTCCTTTCTCTCTTTTTTTTATTCCTCACTTGGGACAATGCTCTAGAAAATGATGATCATCACACTTCTATTTATTTACAACTCAATGATTACAACTCGATACTAGAACAAAGTATGACTCTATATGAATGCCTCCGGCGGTGTACCGGGATATGCAATGAACCAAGAGTGACATGTATGAAAGAATTATGAACGGTGGCTTTGCCACAAATACTATGTCAACTACATGATCATGCAAAGCAATATGACAATGATGAACATGTCATGATAAATGGAACGGTGGAAAGTTGCATGGCAATATATCTCGGAATGGCTATGGAAATGCCATAATAGGTAGGTATGGTGGCTGTTTTGAGGAAGATATAAGGAGGTTTATGTGTGAAAGAGCGTACCATATCACGGGGTTTGGATGCACCGGCGAAGTTTGCACCAACTCTCAATGTGAGAAAGGGCAATGCACGGTACCGAAGAGGCTAGCAATGATGGAAGGGTGAGAGTGCGTATGATCCATGGACTCAACATTAGTCATAAAGAACTCACATACTTATTGCAAAAATCTACAAGTCATCAAAAACCAAGCACTACATGCATGCTCCTAGGGGGGGTAAATTGGTAGGAAAAGACCATCGCTCGTCCCGACCGCCACTCGTAAGGAGGACAATCAAAGAACACCTCATGTTTCAAATTTGTTACATAACGTTTACCATACGTGCATGCTACGGGACTTGCAAACTTCAACACAAGTATTTCTCAAATTCACAACTACTCAACTAGCACAACTTTGATATCACTACCTCCATGTCTCAAAACAATCATCAAGCATCAAACTTCTCTTAGTATTCAACACACTCATAAAAAAGTTGTTACTAATCTTGAATACCTAGCATATTCGGATTATTTAAGCAAATTACCATGCTATTTAAGACTCTCAAAATAATCTAAGTGAAGCATGAGAGATCAATAGTTTCTATAAAACAAATCCACCATCGTGCTTTAAAAAGATATAAGTGAAGTACTAGAGCAAAAACTATATAACTCAAAAGATATAAGTGAAGCACATAGAGTATTCTAATAATTTCTGAATCATGTGTGTCTCTCTCAAAAGGTGTGTACAGCAAGGATGATTGTGGTAAACTAAAAAGCAAAGACTCAAACCATACAAGACGCTCCAATCAAAACACATATCATGTGGTGAATAAAAATATAGCTCCAAGTAAAGTTACCGATGGAAGTAGACGAAAGAGGGGATGCCTTCCGGGGCATCCCCAAGCTTTGGATTTTAGGTGTCCTTAGATTATCTTGGGGGTGCCATGGTCATCCCCAAGCTTAGGCTCTTGCTACTCCTTGTTCCATAATCCATCAAATCTTTTACCCAAAACTTGAAAACTTCACAACACAAAACTTAACAGAAAATCTCGTGAGCTCCGTTAGCGAAAGAAAACAAAAGACCACTTCAAGGTACTGTAATGAACTCATTCCTTATTTATATTTGTGTTAAACCTACTGTATTCCAACTTCTCTATGGTTTATAAACTATTTTACTAGCCATAGATTCATCAAAATAAGCAAACAACACTCGAAAAACAGAATCTGTCAAAAACAGAACAGTCTGTAGTAATCTGTGACTAACGGAAACTTCTGGAGCTCCAAAACTTCAGCCAAAATAGGACGACCTAGAAAATTTGTTTATTGATCAGCAGCAATTGGAATCAATATTTTATCACGTTCTGGTGATTTTTAACAATTATTTTCGTGAACAGAAAGTTTCTGAAAATTTCTGCAAGATCAAATAACTATCATCCAAGAAGATCCTATAGGTTTAACTTGGCACAAACACTAATTAAAACATAAAAACACATCTAACCAGAGGCTAGAACAAAGATTTATTCCTAAACATAAGCAAAAAGCAAAAAAAACTAAAAATAAAATTGGGTTGCCTCCCAACAAGCGCTATCGTTTAACGCCCCTAGCTAGGCATAATAGCAAGGATAGATCTAGGTATTGCCATCTTTGGTAGGCAATCCATAAGTGGCTCTCATAATAGATTCATATGGTAATTTTACTTTCTTTCTAGGAAAGTGTTCCATGCCTTTATTTAATGGAAATTGGAATCTAATATTCCCTTCCTTCATATCAATAATTGCACCAATCGTTCTAAGGAAAGGTCTACCAAGAATAATAGGACATGAAGGATTGCAATCTATCTCAAGAACAATAAAATCTATAGGCACATAGTTCCTATTCGCGACAATAAGAAAATCATTAATTCTTCCCATAGGTTTCTTAATAGTGGAATCCGCAGGGTGCAAGTTTAAAGAGCAATCATCAAAATCACGGAAACCTAGCAAATCGCACAAAGTTTTTGGAATCGTGGAAACACTAGCACCCAAATCACACAAAGCTAGCATTCATGATATTTAATTTTAATTTTAATAGTAGGTTCCCACTCATCATAGAGTTTTCTTGGAATAGAAACTTCCAACTCAAGTTTTTCTTCATAAGATTGCCTCAAAGCATCAACGATATGTTTGGTAAAGGCTTTATTTTACTATAAGCATGAGGAGAATTTAGCACGGATTGCAACAAGGAAATACAATCTATCAAAGATCAATTATCATAATTAAATTCCTTGAAATCCAAAATAGTGGGTTCATTAACATCTAATGTTTTGATCTCTTCAATCCCACTTTTATCAATTTTAGCATCAAGATCTAGAAACTCCGAATTCCTGGAACGCCTTCTAGGTAAAGGTGGTTCATATTCAGTCCCATCATTATCAAGATTCATATTGCAAAACAAAGATTTAATAGGGGACACATCAATAACCTTTAGGGGACACAGAAATCTTTCTTAGCATGCATCCTAACTGTTCTTTCTTTGCACTCATCAATGGAAATTCTCATGGCTTTGAGAGACTCATTGATATCATGCTTAGGAGGAATAGATCTAAGTTTTAAAGAATCAACATCAAGAGAAATTCTATCAACGTTCCTAGCCAATTCATCAACTTTAAGCAATTTCTCTTCAAGCAAAGCATTGAAATTCTTTTGCGAATTCATAAATTCCTTAACACTAGTTTCAAATTCAGAAGGCATCTTATTAAAATTTCCATATGAATTGTTGTAGGAATTACCATAATTATTAGAGGAATTACTAGGATAAGGCCTAGGATTAAAGTTTCCTCTATACGCGTTGTTACCAAAATTATTCCTACCAACAAAATTCACATCCAAAGATTCATTATTATTCTCAATCAAAGTAGACAAAGGCATATCGTTAGGATCAGAAGAAACACTCATAGTAGTAAATAATTTCATAAGTTCATCCATGTTTCCACTCAAAACATTAATTTCTTCTATCGCATGCACTTTTTTATTAGTAGATCTTTCGGTGTGCCATTGAGAATAATTAACCATAATATTATCTAGCAGATTAGTAGCTTCTCCTAAAGTGATTTCCATAAAAGTGCCTCCCGCGGCCGAATCTAAGAGATTTCTAGAAGCAAAATTCAATCCGGCATAAAATTTTTGTATAATCATCCACAAATTCAAACCATGTGTAGGGCAATTACGTATCATTAATTTCATCCTCTCCCAAGCTAGTGCAACATGTTCATGATCAAGTTGCTTAAAATTCATAATATCGTTTCTAAGAGAGATAATCTTAGCGGGAGGAAAATACTTAGAGATAAAAGCATCTTTGCACTTATTCTAAGAATCAATACTATTTTTAGGCAAAGACGAAAACCAAGCTTTAGCACGATCTCTAAGAGAAAAAGGGAATAGCTTCAATTTAACAATATCATTATCCACATCTTTCTTCTTTTGCATATCACACAAATCAACGAAGCTATTTAGATGAGTAGCGGCATCTTCACTAGGAAGGCTGGCGAATTGATCTTTCATGACAAGATTCAACAAAGCAGCATTGATTTCACAAGATTCAATATCGGTAAGAGGAGCACTCGGAGTGCTAAGGAAATCATTGTTGTTGGTATTGGTAAAGTCGCATAATTTGGTATTATCTTGAGCCATCGTGACAAGCAAGCAATTCAACACACGAGCAAACAAGAAGCAAGCGAACAAAAGGCGAACGGGAAAGAGAGGGTGAATAAAACGGCAAGGGTGAAGTGGGGGAGAGGAAAATGAGAGGCAAATGACAAATAATGTAATGCGGGAGATAAGGGTTTGTGATGGGTACTTGGTGTGTTTGACTTTTGCGTAGACTCCCCGGCAACGGCACCAGAAATCCTTCTTGCTACCTCTTGACCACTGCGTTGGTTTTCCCTTGAAGAGGAAAGGGTGATGTAGCAAAGTAGCGTAAGTATTTCCCTCAGTTTTTGAGAACCCAAAGCTAAGCACTTCTCCCATTGCAAGAAAGATCAATCTAGTAGGCCAAACCAAACTGATAATTCGAAGAGACTTACAAAGATAACCAATCATACATAAAAGAATTCAGAGAAGATTCAATTATTGTTCATAGATAAACTTGATCATAAACACACAATTCATCGGTCTCAACAAACACACCGCAAAAGAAGATTACATCGAATAGATCTCCACGAGAGAGGGGGAGAACATTGTATTGAGATCCAAAAGGAGAGAAGAAGACATCTAGCTAATAACTATGGACCCGAAGGTCTGAGGTAAAAAACTCACACATCATCGGAGAGGCTATGGTGTTGATGTAGAAGCCCTCCGTGATCGATGCCCCCTCCGGCGGAGCTCCGGAACAGGCCCCAAGATGGGATCTCACGGGTATAGAAGGTTGCGGCGGTGGAATTAGGTTTTTGGCTCCGTATCTGGTAGTTTGGGGGTACGTAGGTATATATAGGAGGAAGAAGTACGTAGGTGGAGCAACAGGGGGCCCACGAGGGTGGAGGGCGCGCCTGGGGGGTAGGCGCGCCCCCCTACCTCATGGCTTCCTGGTTGAAGTCTTGACGTAGGTTCCAAGTCCTCTGGATCACGTTCATTCCGAAAATCACGTTCCCGAAGGTTTCATTCCGTTTGGACTCCGTTTGATATTCTTTTTCTGCGAAACTCTGAAATAGGCAAAAAAACAGCAATTCTGGGATGGGCCTCCGGTTAATAGATTAGTCCCAAAAATAATATAAAAGTGTATAATAAAGCCCAATAATGTCCAAAACAGAATATAATATAGCATGGAACAATCAAAAATTATAGATACGTTGGAGACGTATCAGGCCCGTACGACCCATCTTCACCAACGAGCACTCAAGACCCTCGCGAGGGGCCAAGCCTCGCGAGGCGGACGATGCAAGACCTCCTCGGGAGCGGCCTCACCAGGCTGGCTCACGAGGAGCGGAGAGATCAAGGCAAGGCAAATCTCGCGAGGTTCTTATGACGTGAGCCATGACGATCGAGACCAGGCGGGCGCCAGCATGCGCAATGTCCTTGTTTCCACTTTGGTGCTAAGGAGGCAAGCGCAGGCGAGGAGTTCCGAGGCATCAGGCAAAGGTTTCCATATCGGTGCAACGAGACCAAGTCCAGCAGGACGGCAGGACGGAGGTCACCGTGGAGCCCAAGACGGCGTCACCACCAGAGCCTTTGGCAGGCGAAGACTACTTTTGTCAGGATAAGTTGTACTAGCTGTCCCCTTTCAAATTGGGCGTTGTGGGATCCCTTCCCGCTCAATATTTGGGAAGAGGACCGGGGCCTCTATAAATAGGACTAGCCACCACAGTAGGGACGGATCTCATCTTGAGCAATCCTCACCCACACAAGTTCACCAAGCACAAGAACACCTCACCTCAGGAGGCTATTCTTCCCCTTGTACTGTTCATCCTCATCCCAAGAGGCAATCCACCACCACACACTGGAGTAGGGTATTACACCACAACGGTGGCCCGAACCAGTATAAATCTAGTGTCCCTTGTGTTGCGAGTTCGTCGAGCTAGCCTAGAGATCGCGGAGTGTGTGAGGGCGTGATCTGTGAGGGAGAGATCTCCGCGCGCACCCCAGAGTTCGAACCTTAAGGGTTTTGCCGGAACCTGAGATCCGACATTTGGCGCGCCAGGTAGGGGTGCGCCGGAGCCTCTTCCCCACCAGTTGATCGACCAACGCTCCGCGGTTCCGATGTCCGGCGACCCAAGGACCGACGCCGACCGCTGGGCAGCCTGGCCAGCCCGGGCGGCACCGCCTGCCCAAGAAAGCCTCAACCCCGCGCTCCAGGCGGCTCGAGCACCACTTAACGCTGCTGGGCGCGGCCAGGCGCCGTCCACCCTTACTCCATGACAAGCGCGAGCTGCTGCAAGGGCCGCAAGCCACGCCGCGGCAACGGCGCCACACACCCGGCGGGAGCAGGCGAACATGCGGGTTGCACTCACGGTGGTGCGGGAGCTGCTGCGGTGCCGACTGATGGAGAGCGGCCGGGATGCGCTGCTGGAACGCGTCGCCGAGCTACTGGATGCAGCGGCCATGGGAGCACCGCCCTTCTGCTACCAGCTCACGCCTTAGGCATCGGCCGGATCCCACGGTGGGCCTCGCCGCGCCCGCGTGCTCCCGAGTGCGCCCGGGGGCCTTGTTGACATCAACGCGATCCCCGCACCAGCCCAGATGGGTGCGAGCACGAGCGTTGCCGCACACGGACTCATCGGAGCACTGCCCTACCATCCTCAAGACGGCGTGACGGGTCGGGCGACATGGAGCGTGGGGCACTTCGGCGAGGTCTTCGGGGCAGCGGCCTCGGAGGCCTACGTGCCCCGCATGATGAACCAGGAGTGCACGCCGGAAGACGACCCCGGCTCGTTCCTCGGATCAGGTTGGGAGGAGGAGGCGCTAGGAGCTGAGGCCTTTCAGGAGCCGCCAGAGAGCCCCACCAACCGCGACGTCGACAACAGATATAGCGTACCACTAATCTCTCAGGGGCAAGCTTACGCTAACCATGAGTCGCAAGTGAATCAGGTCACAGCACCAGGCGATGGTTCCGGCATGGCGATATCCGCCTCACCAGGAGAGGCCCACTGGGGGCTGCGCGGGAGGAGCCAGGAGCAAGGCCCCTCCCCGCATCGCGCGGAGCAAGGCGTCGTCCGGAGGTAGGCCCTCTGCCGGGGAGGCGCCGGCGAGCCTTCCCCCCGGCAGAGGACCCGTGGTCGCCGAGGGCGCCGCTGGCGTCCCCTCTGCCCCCTTTGGTGTCGTCCTGGTTTCCGGTCATCCCAATGGTGGTAGAGGGTGGCGCAAGGCGGGGCCCTCATCTGGCGATATGAAGTAAGGCTCACGCCTGTGAAGGTCTCCGCTCGTGACACTCTCACGTAATAATGAGTGGGGCTGTACACGCCCTGGAGCCTCAGGAGTGCCGCCCTTGGGCCTCGGGGGCTCCCTCCCACGTCCTAGTGGCAGCACTTAGCTCCGCACTGATGAGAAGACTCGAAGACATGAAGACTACACTAGGCGCCGAACGCGGCCATTTGCTTTGGATCCCTTTTTTGTAGCCCTACCTTCTGGATTTGAATTTAAGTTGAAGTTGAATTTTCATTGATGCGCGCGGGGGGTGCCTTTTCTCGATTTCTTGCTATCTGGTTCTTGCCTTAATTCGGAGTTCGCGCTTATTGCTTTCTCTTCGCGAGCCCCTCGCAAGCGGGGCTGGGCATGGCACGCACGCGCCACGCGCATGCCCTATCACGGCTGGCGCTTGCTCCTTGGGAAGCCCTCTCGGGATCGACAGGCGCCTCTGGAGCTTCTCAGGAACTCACAACCAGGTGAGTCAGTTCGGAACCTGCCCAGGTCAAGGTAAATTACAACAACAAACTCGCCACGGGACTCGTGAGCATACGAAGGCACATGTTCAGCTTGGCTCAAAAATAGGGATAGTAATCTGTTTACATGAGGGGCTCCCCCTCCCAAAATGCTCTTACAACCTCTAGGGCCGCGCCCGAGCTTTGTGTGCAGGATAAACAGCAGGGGAACACGGGATCAGTCGGACAAATCGCTCGCCGCGTCCCCTGGGTCGCCCTCAGGCGCGTCGCTGGCGTCGCTGTCATCATCGCCAGCCTCACCATCACTTTCACCAGCGCCACCGTCACCATCGTCAACCACATCGCCTTCATCCGCCGCAACCACCACCGCGTCGTCCTCGGAAGCGAAGGCCCTGACCAGTGCGTCCACATTGTCCTCCACACATCGCGCCAGGTCGTCCCGGATGGCCTCCGAAACAGGGGCAATGGCAACGTCAAAGTCAAAGTTGGGGTAGGTGTTTTGGAGATGGCTGAAGACTCGGGAGAACGCGCGCCTCAGCAGACCGCGGCTCCTCTCTTCAACAAGCTGGCGAGCCCTCTCGGAATGATTCTCCAGGCGCGTCACCACGACGGTGAAGAAGCGGAGATGGCTGACGTAGTCGATCGTGCGGGGATAAGGGGTGTTCTCATCGCAGATGTGGCCCAGCACCGAGTTGGCCCTGTTCCTGAGACCCTCAAGCATGGGGGCGTGCACGTGCTCTAGTGTCCGCCGCTGGAGCACTTCCTCCCTGTTCTGCCGCGCAACGGACTCGGTGTTAGCGACCCGCTACTGAAGAGAGAGCAGCTCGGCGCGGGCGGAGGCCAGTTCCGCCTGCGCCGAGACCAGGGCGGCTGCGGTGGCCTCCTAGCGCTGCTCCACCTCAGCTAACCTGGGCCTAAGGGCAGCAGTCCTACCTGCAGCCTCAGCTTCTGCAAGCTTCAACTTTAGGTCGTGCCTACCCTCAAGATCCACGCGGGCCTTGGCTACCCGGCGATCAATCTCCCCCTGGGCCTTGGCCTCGCGCGCGCCAACGACATCTTCCGCTTGGGCAACTTGACACTCCCTCGTCTCCAGTCACTCGAGCTTGAGGCTATGTTCCACGGCTTCCAGTGCCAGCACCTCCTCGCGCTTTCGGATCTCTTCTTCTTCGGCGGGCATCCCCCTCAACGACGCAAGGACGGCCCTGCGCTCCTCCACTTGCCGCTCCAAGGAGGCGCTCCAGGCTTGAAAGTGCGTTGTATCGACTAGAGGGGGTGAATAGGCGATTTTTATGAATTCTTCACTGAGGAATTTGCTAGTGAGGAAATTCCTTAGCGAAGAACTACTTGCAGCGGAATAAGTACTCAAAAGTATGGATAGCAGAACACAAGCATGGTCATCATGATGAAATGAAGACAAGCACAGAGTACAGAAAGCGTAAACACAGGATAACACAGGATGAAGACAAACAGACTGAAGAAATTGAACTGAGGAAATTGAGAAAGTCTTCAGTCAAAGTCTTCAAACACAGATATGAACAAGTGCACAACACAGTTATGAGGAAATGAAAGAGTTGAGGAAATAGAACCAGTTGGCTTGGTGAAGACAATGATTTGCTAGACCAGTTCCAACTGTTGTCTCAGTTGTACATCTGGTTGGAGCGGCTAGGTATTTAAACCTGAGGACACACAGTCCTCACCATATTCTCCTTGAGCTAAGGTCACATAGACCTCGCCCAATCACTTGTGGTAAGTCTTCAGGTGACTTCCGAACCTTCACAAACTCGGTCACTCGGCGATCCACAATTCCTCTTGGATGCTCTAGACCATGACGCCTAACCGTCTGGAAGAAGCACAGTCTTCAAAGGTAACAAGCGTCGGATCCACGCAGGATCAATCTCTTCAGTGATGCTCAATCACTTTGGGTTTGTAGGTGTTTGGGTTTGGGTTTTCCTCACTTGATGATTTTCGCTCAAAGTCCTCGGAGGATGGGATGCTCTCAAATGACAAGTGTTAGTTTCTCTCGGAGCAGCCAACCAGCTAGTGGTTGTAGGGGGCGGCTATTTATAGCCTAGGGAGCAGCCCGACATGATAAGACATAAATGCCCTTCAATGATATGACCGTTAGGTGGATAAGATATTTCGGGACAGCTGGCGCGTAGTACAGCAACGGTCGGAAATTTGAGTATCAAATTCCTCAGGGCCATCATGTTCCTCACTGTGTAGGCAATTCGCACTGGCGAATTCCTAACTCCTCAGTCAGAACAAATTCCTCAGAGACTAGAAGAACTTCATCTCTGTCACTGAAGAATATGACTGAACTGTATGAGATTTCCAACGGCTTCACTCGAAGGGGTTGGTAGGTGTAGGATTTTGAGTTGAGCATCACATGGAATTTTTTTTCTTAGTATTTCCTCGACCCCCTTTAACAGTACGGTGTTTCCTATGACTCAAGAAAGAGAAAATGAAACTACGAAAACAAAAGTCTTCACGCTTCATGTTCCTCAAATGAATACCAAGTCTTCAAGGTCACACCAATTTCTTCACTTTCAAAGTCTTCAGAAAGTCTTCAGAAATCCAAAGTCTTCAGTCGAGAACTTCATTTTTAGGGGTCGACTTTCTCTGTAAATATCAAACTCCTCATAGACTTATAGACCTGTGTACACTCATAAACACATTAGTCCCTTAACCTATAAGTCTTCAATACACCAAAATCACTAAGGGGCACTAGATGCACTTACAAGGCTTGGAGCTCCCACCCGCGCTTCTCCACGGCCTCGCGACGGCGGTAGCTTCTCGGGCCTCTTCCTGAGCTCGAGAGCAGGCCTCACGTGAGGCTACGAGAGAGGCCTCGGCTGTCGCATTATCAAGATCGCGCTGGTGGCGCCCGAGGTTGATAGCTACCTTCAGCTTATGCCGCTCCTCTGCTAGAGGAAGACCCTCAGCCACAAGGCGCGCGTCCACATCCACGAGCTCTTCACCAAGCCGGTTCATCCCGCCCATCGCCTCCTGAAAGAGCTCGTGGCGGACGACGCTCTTCTCTTGCGCAAACTTGAGCATGCCGTTGACTCCGTCCTCCGCCGTGAGGGACGCAGACGGGGCCTGCAGTGGCACGCCCCCTAGCAGCAGGGGGCTGGGGCTGGCACCTGCCCGGCTGCCGGTCCAGCCAGGCAAGGGGCCCAGACGAGCAAAGATCCGCCGCCTAAAGAGGACCCCAGGATCGAAGCCAACCAACCGCCATCCAAAACCAGGGGAGGGGCCCTTGGCACACTGGCCGCGCTCCAAGCAAGGCCGACAAGAGGAGCCGACGAAGGCATGAGCTCAAGGCACCCCGCTGGCGGGCTGGCTTCCCCGGCTGGTCCCACGCCGGGGGCGGCGTGCGGGCTCGCGGCGCTCAAGTCTAGCGGGGGAGACGGGGCGAGAGGAGGCCGCTTCTCAGGAGATTCCGCGGCCCTGGCGGAAGGGATTCTGAAGAGCCATCGTCAGGAGGAGAAGCAACACTCCAAGAATCACAAAGATAATGTACTTACTCGTCAATGGCGATATACTTCCTCCGCTTCAATGGCCCGAAGGCGCCGCTACTGCAGCTCGAAGATTCGTTCCTCTTGCGGAGCTCCTCGAAGTCCACGCGGAGTCGGCTGAAGCGGTGAACATGGAGACCATCTCGGGGCGCAACTAGAGAAGCGCCCAAGGAGGCCTCGGGGCCGCCAAGCTGGGGGAAGCTGTCGGGCTCTGCCTCGCAGCGACCTGCTAAGGCCTCAGGGGCTTCGACCTCAGGAACAACGGGCTGTGTCGCCCCTTCAGCTGCCGCCCCAGCGTGGGGATCACGGGTTCCCGAGGATGACGCCTCGGGAGCCTCGGGCTGCGTCGACACATCTGCACCAGCGCCCCCGGCCTCCGACGATACTTGCCCCCCAGCATCCACTCTTGGGGCAGGATTGGGGCTGATGGCAAGGAGAGGGACCACGATGATGGGGTTCTCACGAGGCCCCACAAGGCCGACAGGACGCAGCCCCCACTCATCGAAGGAGGGCATGTGCTCCACAAATTGCACCTTGTTCAAGCAGCGGTACAGAAGACAACTCTTCCCTGGCATGTCGTCAGGCAACGGGACGCCTGTCAGGACCTCGAGCACCGTTCGCCGCGCCTCAAGGGGGAGCCCGGACTCCTGAAGTCTCATGTGGTCGTTGCTTCTGAGCAAGGCCCACATCGGTCGAGAGTGTCGCTGAAGTGGAGCAACTCGGCGCCGGACGAACTCCTGCACCTCCATAGGCGGGGTCACGCCGCAGTCCTTCAGCCTCTTCAGTCTGAGCTAGACGGGGATAAGGCAAGGATCGGCGAGCCTCTGGTGGCACCAACCAGAGTTGGGAATGGCGGGCGCCGACGGAGAAGAGAGCAGGGGGCTGCGCACTCCGACATCGACAAATACCCACCGCGTCCAAAACTCACTCATGGATGGCGGAAGCTCAAAGTCAATCCCCGCGTCGGCCATCCCCGCCACGGCCTAGAAGCTCAGGCATCCCGAGGTCTATCAGGAATCAGTCAGGTGCAACGAGAAGAAGTGGCGGAGGAGTGCCACGGAAGGAGCAATGCCCATCATGGCCTCGCAAACAAAGGCGAAGACGGCGAGAAGGGTCACGGATTGAGGATCGAGGTGCAGCATGTGGATCTGGTAATGGGCAAGAACTGCGTTGAAGAAGGCAGAAAAGGGAGGAACCAGGCCGGCCCAGAGGGCGTCAATGAAGAATGGGTCCTCTGTGGCCGTCCTGTCGACACGAGCTCGAGATGTAGGCTAGGCCACCGTTTTCCCCCACTCATTGAAGCTGGAGGCGAGCATGGGGCGCACCTTGTCCATGGCTTCTTGGTTGAGCACCAGCGACCTGCCAACGGCGGGCTCAATGGTCGGATGTAGTTCGGCGGAGGACAAGGGCTCCTTCCTTTTCTTTGTCTGATCCGGCGCCATGGCGATGGGAGAGATGAGCTCATATTGGATTGGGAGAAGGAGGTGAGCTTCGAGAAAGCGGAAGAATTGGGGGAGCGCGCCGCAACGAGGAGAAGGAAACCGTGTAGACTACAGTGGCCGCCTAGCCAGGCGGGTATCGAGGCAGCGTGGGGAAGCGGAGACGCCCACGTCCAATCAACCGCCACGCGTCGACCAAGGCCGCAGGCTGTGGGGGCCCACGGCACTCCACACTTGCCCTTTGGCTACGCCTCAAAGCCAAGTCCGAGCGCGCCTTGGGCCCGGGGGCTACTGTCGGTGTTCTGGGAATGGGGGTCCCCAGATTTTCCTGCCTGCGGCCCACGGCGTGGCTCTGCGAGCGGGCCCGTATGGCCCATCTTCACCAACGAGCACTCAAGACCCTCGCGAGGGGCCAAGCCTCGCGAGGCGGACGACGCAAGAACTCCTCGGGAGCGGCCTCACCAGGCTGGCTCGCGAGGAGCGGAGAGATCAAGGCAAGGCAAACCTCGCGAGGTTCTTATGACGTGAGCCATGACGATCGAGACCAGGCGGGCGCCAGCGCGCGCAGTGTCCTTGTTTCCACTTTGATGCTAAGGAGGCAAGCGCAGGCGAGGAGTTCCGAGGCATCGGGCAAAGGTTTCTATATCGGTTCAACGAGACCAAGACCAGCAGGGCGGAGGTCACCGTGGAGCCCAAGACGGCGTCACCACCAGAGCCTTTGGCAGGTGAAGACTACTTTTTCAGGATAAGTTGTACTAGTTGTCCCCTTTCAAATTGGCCGTTGTGGGATCCCTTCCCGCTCAATATTTGGGAAGAGGATCGGGGCCTCTATAAATAGGACTAGCCACCACAGTAGGGACGGATCTCATCTTGAGCAATCCTCACCCACACAAGTTCACCAAGCACAAGAACACCTCACCTCAGGACGCTGTTCTTGCCCTTGTACTGTTCATCCTCAGCCCAAGAGGCAATCGACCACCATACACTGGAGTAGGGTATTACACCATAATGGTGGCCCGAACCATTATAAATCTTGTGTCCCTTGTGTTGCGAGTTCGTCGAGCTAGCCTAGAGACCGCGGAGTGTGTGAGGGTGTCATCTGTGAGGGATCTTCGCGCGCACCCCAGAGTTCGAACCTTAAGGGTTTTGCCGGAACCCGAGATCCGACAATCACCGTCGTCATCTCCCTCTTGGTTATAAATTTTCTCAAGTATAGGTGGTGGAATGTTCACAGGACCTTAGAAACACAAGAAGGTTAATTAGCATGGGGATACAAACTCGCATGCACGTGGATGAAACAATCTATTATATACTTAAGACAAGAGGCAAAAAGTTGTAACGTTCGTCCACATAGATTAAATTATATTGGTCGTTGATTTTAGATATTAATGGTTGAGATTTAAAAATTAAAGCGTTACATAATCTTCTATTATATACTTAAGACAAGAGGCAAACAAGTTGTAACGTTCGTCCACATAGATTAAATTATATTGGTAGTTGATTTTAGATATTAATGGTTGAGATTTAAAAATTAAAGCGTTTAAAATATATTCACATACAATCTGTTTGGCCTGTCACGTAAAAAGATAGTTCTACAATGTTTGGAGTTTCTACGTATAATCGGTTTGGCGTGTCATGTAAAAAGGTACTTGTACACGTTTTTTAGTCATATATGCCTTTTTCCTATTAAAAAGTCTGTCCGAGGCAGCAGGCATATATTAGCGTTACATGGTATGGCTGCAAACTAGAACGAAGGCCATCCTAAGAAAAAAAAGGAAAACCGAGTGCCGCACAAGAAAGAGGGAGAGTCGGAGTACCCCAAAAGGAATAGTCCTACATGGTGATGTCATCTAAGCATATTAATTAGTCGGGACTTTTTTCTCTTTTTTTTTTGAGAATCGACTTTTTTCTCTGTTAAAGGAAAATCACCCTAGACAAAACAATAGTGCCTCACGTTAAGATAACAAACTTTGCTCTACCCAATTAGAAACACTTTCTCTACCCAGATAACAAAAGTAGATGTGTACGTACATAGCAAAATGTAGGACAAACAAATTACCAACTACGTTTTTAATAATAATGTTGAATGCCTACAATAGGATGTTAGCGGCAATAAATCGTGAATGGGCAGCCGAGACTCAAAATACATGAACATCTAGGTGTCAACATTTTTTTCTATTCTCATAAAAAAGAAAATGAATCATCACCGGCAAAAAAATAAATGAATCATGACGTGTGTTCTAATTACAATGGTTGTAGGCTAAATATCAATAGAAAGAAAGATGGCATGGGCATGCTTCAGTTAAATTAAGCATTTTCATAAAAAATAGTCATGAGAAGGACAATTTTTGCGGTTATAAAAATTAGTCATGAGAATTAGTCATGAGAAGGACAATTTCAGTTAAAAGCATATACAAAAATATATCATCCTTCCCAAAATATAATCAAGTAAAAATATATCATATTGATTGGGCATGCAAGAATAACAGCATCATATTGTCTGCAAATACTTTTATACGAAAATGGAGTGAAATGTTATTTTTGGGAAGAAGCAAGAGAGATTAGAGAGAGACGCATACAACAATCATAAAAAGTGGCAACCCTCAAGCAGTTTGATTTGCACTAGCAATTACGTTGAACCAGCCCAACGGAATGAAGGTTGAACAAATAAAGTTAGAATTTATTTCTGGGAAAAAATGAGAGTTAGTAGAGAACGTGATAAAAGATGGATCAATAAAAAGGTCAATATAATGTGTAAACCTGATAGAATAAGACATATGTGTTTATTTGCATGTGCACGTTAACATACAGAAGAAAGTACAAACTGTATCGCTAGAAAGAGATGTCATCACACACATCTACGACATCCAAGTATATTATATCGATTCGGGGTGTTGACCACAGTGAGTATGCTATCAAGGAGATAACGGGGCTGACTGCCGAGGGACTGAGAGAATATAGAAAAGACTAGACATTACATTTGTTCCGATGGGCTAAATAATTCTATGTTGATTCTATGATGGGCCCTAATTATGATTGCCAAGATTAAAGAATGGAAGTAAAAGCTATATGTGTATTAGTAACAAAATTAGCTTGGATGGAAATCAATCGGTACTGCAAAATTCGTAGAGTCTGAAATAGAAGTATTTTTATGGCTTTTAAAAGGATATTAAAATAGTAGTGCTTTGAACTAAACACACAAAAAATCATATCGAGCTAATTAATATGTTTCCACGGAATATAATACTATATAACATTTTATCTATATTTGGACATAAAAAAAATGTCATTATGTAGATGAATATAATCAAATACGACTTGACATTGAAGAAAAAATTACTGATAAAAAATAATAACCATACAAATATGTAATAAATGTACGAGCACAAATGCACGAGCTACCACACTGGTAATAATGACGCATACGAAGGAAGAAAGAAAATGTTGGGATGTAATGTACCAATATTAAGAATTAGTTCTTCGTTGGACTTAACTTTTTCTTAAAAATAATAAAGAATTATTCCTCCTTTGTGGTCATTGCCAGCTGACCATGAATAAAATAATAGACTAACAACTAGAAGAATATGTTTTGCCCAAATTTCTATAACTAACGGCTACTATATTAATGTTATTTTCCATTATCGAACAAAAATATTATCAATTCATCAATTATTTACATACAATGCTAACATTCGATAGCATATTAATATGAAAATTATGAATAAACTTTTGATCCGGAGACCCTGTCGAAATGTATAACAGCATGCATACATGTTGAAAATCTAGCCGCGCAAATGCGCGGGTAACTCTGCTAGTTCTAATTACAGTGGAAGACAAATGTACCGAAACAATAAGGATTCCATGCAAAAACAGTACCACGATTGGTGGCAGCAAACACAAGACTCGTATTGAATTGCATCACAGTACTCATCCATGTACAGAAATTGATTTTTGAGCAATATCCATCGAGGCGTGGAAGTAAAGACGCCAACAAGCTTGTCGAAGATAGCAACAGCATGATAGTTCGTGTAATCCCAAGAGCGGTTGGGAACTCGACAAATTGATATCTTCTGTAGACGACAGTCACCATGATCGTATTTGAACCTACGTTGATCATCTGTGTGCTCAACCTCAGGCCACTCTGAGATTTTTGGAAGTGGAATCCGGTGACGAGTGTACAAATTCACAAGTTCCCACTCGCAGTTGAACCCAATATAAACAACCCAATCTTCATTTGCGCCTGCCCAGGCCTTACCCTTAAGCGATGGCATCTTAACATCACGCGTATCATTATCAAGTGGCATCAACTTGCACAAGGCGAGGCTTCCGTCATCCCCGTGCCAGCGAGCAGGGTCATGGCGAAGAAGATACGGGAGATCAAACCGCTCCTGAACCCTTGGGTTCTTTGTAATGATGTTATTTGTTGAGTCGAGAATGATCTTGAACGAACCTACCATGCTAGCTGAGGTGATGACGTCGCACGATCAATGAGTTCCTCCACCACGTCATCTTTTAGATCGGGGCAAGAATAACTGGGTCTTTTCCGGCCTGTTCCCTCCATGGACAAGACGATCGAACAATGGCAGAAGGAAGGGTGAAGGCAAATGGAGGGAGGAAGAGCGTGCGACAGCAGTTCCAAATCGAGAGGGAAAGGTGAAGAGGCGATGGACGGTTGCCAGGATACAGGAAGAGGCACCCCGGCCTACATAGACGTCCGTTCGGAAATTGTACAAAAGGACTCGCCGTCGTCTCACTGACATGTTGGAACGGAACCACATGTCAAGGAAACATGGTGTGTCATTTCTCGTGCAAAATGCGATCTAGCCGTGTTGGCCCGAGGTGCCGCATTATTTCTCGACTTTATTTTTTTAATGGGGTGCCGTTCAGTTTTGAAGCACGACTAACTGGTACTGTATGCAGAGAAAATATAAACTACTCTACCACTACTCCACCTCTAGTACTAGTATCAAAAAAGAAATATAGGCTGGAGCTTCAGCGCTTGCTTGCTAAGGGCTGCCCACTTGCTTCTCACACTGTCACCCTTTCTCCAGATCTAAAAAAGACGGTGGTGCCCCTCTCTCCCTCCTCACCGGTGGTCACAGATCCGCCGGGGAAGAAAAGGACATGCAGCATTGACGCACTCGTCATCGGCGAGCGAGCTCATGCACTGACGACAAGGCCGTCCTCTCAGACCTAGCGCCCGCGCGGGATGGCCTTCGTCCCCAACCTCACTTCCGTAGTGTGTGCGGAGGACGACGACCACGAGCGAAGCCACTTCCCGCCGACCCTCAGGTATGCTACCTCTTTTAGAACCATACTCTTGTTCTATCGCCCCATCTGCCACATCGCTGCATGTGGATCTTTTTCCACTCCACCATCTCCCCAATTTGCTATCCTCTGCTCTGCTGGTCACGCAGACGAAAACCATAATTTGCACTATTAAAGGAAAGCCTACTTCATGCTAACTAATCCATGGCTGGGTTGAATAAGGAAAGGAAGGGAGAAAGT
This sequence comes from Triticum aestivum, assembly GCF_018294505.1. Taxonomy (NCBI): domain Eukaryota; kingdom Viridiplantae; phylum Streptophyta; class Magnoliopsida; order Poales; family Poaceae; genus Triticum; species Triticum aestivum. Next base: position 128,653,347 of record NC_057796.1, read on the forward strand.
ACTGTCGAAGAGACTAGGCATCGAACCCGCATCTAGGTTGAAAAGGGGAAAATCAGTAGCTAAGGAACGAGTCTCGTGTCTCTTGGTTGAAAAAGGGTAGAAATGCATGACAACGCAATAGAGAATGATCAGGTCGATCGGTTTGTTGTCCTCACATAGGAAAAAGGTAGCTAAAGAGAACAAAAAAGGAGCATAATCCACATATGCTGCCTGGATATTTGTTGCTCTGGGAAACCATCCCTTCCTCACCACTCTATGCGTCCGTGGAGGTACATCGTACTGGTGCGCCCACTGTCCGAATAGGCCTCCCATGCTCTTATTGCCACTTTTCTGTTTTTAGTATAATGCCAGCGGTAAAGTCAAGCAATGCTACTACTAAAGTGATGCCACATTTAACTAATGCCACACTTAGTCTGATGCCACAGATAAATTTAAGCAATGCCATTTAATGTCACTAGATTATTTCAGGGTTAGCTGTTGATTGTGGATGTATTAAAGATTTTTCCAGCTAAGGCATTATAATGCTGTTGCAGCTAGTATACCAGCGACGAAACTTCTTACTACCTTCAGATTTTTGCACTATTAATGCTTATAGATTACATACCTCACTTTCATAAGATAAGTCAATTTTTTTGTACAGTGTCACTAAAATGCCAAGGTGCTGGTGTCATTTTATTTTGGTTAAACTGCACAAAAAATTATAAAGAGAAGAGGAAAGGTCAAGAGTGGGCACCTCCTCCTCCGGCTGTTTTCTTGATTCGGTTGATCAAGTTTTTATATTTGATTAATTATCAAGATTGGGATAGCAATTTCTCAAGTCCCCTCGAGTTTGAAATGATATTTACCTTGAAGGTACATGGTTTGCAAATTTGTTATATTGTCATTAGTTAATAATGCTAGTTACCTTCAGACTTTTGTATTTGGTTTAATGTTATTGCACAACTAGTATACCAATGCTGAAACTTGTTACCTTTACATTTTGTATAGTTAATTCTTATAGAAATCTTCCAGTGATATCTTATGGAAATATGTGCAGTAAAACCATTGTACTATACCCTACAATAAAAAAACTACTCTATTGTTGCAGTAGCAACTGGACTAGTGTATATTTGTACTATTTGAATGGTGTTGCATTAGCATATGGACATATATAAGGTGTGGCAAGCATTCCCAGATATGTGCTCAAGAAAAGTACTACTTGTTTTTCTAAATACTAGACGTATGGGTACTTTAAATTGAACTGCGAAAACGTCTTATATTAAGGAACAGAGGGTGTAGAGTTCACTCAAATTATGCCCGTAAAGCTAGTCACACCTTTGTTAAAATTAATGTTCATTATGTTATCGGAGGAGGTCTGCATGTGTGTCTCTAATGCCTGTCGATCACATACCCCACATCATGGTGTAATGGTAAGTCATTGCTTTTTGTACAGTGTTGCTGAATTGTCAAGGTGGTGATGACGTTTTATTTTAGTTGAACTGCACAAAATATGCTTAAAAGAAGAGGAAAGGTCAGGAATGGCTCAATCTTTCAGAAAATACTATGTTTTCCTTCCTGACATCAGTCGTTGTTGCCTTATTTATTCCTTCAAAAAGGTGGTTAGAAACAGTCTTGCTACCTTTTCCCATTAAGAAATTGGAATGCTTATATTTGTGAGTCTATGCTCCAACTAGTGCCACTTTTATAGTAATCACACTTTCAATATCTGTGCAAACAGGGATGCTCGATTTTAGTGGAACCGCACAAAAGTCCAAATGGTTCAACATTATGAGCATGTTTTCTTCCAACCCGGTATATCCAATTGGTGGCACTATGAGTTATTCATTACGAAGGTACATGGTTTGCTACTATCATGCTACTCTTTTTGTACTGTCATTAGATAGTAATATTAGTGGTTTGCATGTGAATTTATTGGCAGGGTGGACCTACATTGGAGGTGCAGGACATGATTCAATGATAGGATGCTCAATTTCGGTTGTATCGATTTCACCTCTTCCATCACTGCGAACATGGATATCCTTGGTCTGATGAAGAATAGGCGCTATATTTCTACTCTGTACGAGCAAATCAATTTAGTACAAAATTGTCCAGGGAAAAACATGACAATATCAAATTGTCCAATGCAAAACATGACAGATGGTAAGGAGAAACGACTAGAAGAGACGTGTTTAAACCGAAAATACAAGGTGCGGTATATGTTTACTAGCTGCTTGATATTTGTGCAGACAGATGTCTGCTCTTTGCTATTTGGCAAACAAACAAAGTGACCTCAATTTTGGTGGAACTGCACAAGAGAATAGTATAGTCACTGCATGCAGTGCCATTTGAAAATAGACACATAAAGATTGGATAGTCACTTCATGGACTGCACAAAAGTAGTACTATACTATTTATTGGCCAACACTAGGTGCTTCATTGCTTTACTCTGATTATACAATGGGCATCACTTTGCCTAAGTTAAAGTTTGTATTCCGAAAATAGTCTCGTCGTGTGACCGAGAGAAGAACAAATCATATTGCAGTGGATGTTCCTCCATCATGTGTGGTTCATTCTCATGGTTCCAGATGTTGGTGAAACGACTTACGTTTACAAGAGGAATTGTAGACTTCACAAACAAATTTGTCTTTCACTCTGTACTGAATGTTGGCCCAGAGAAGCATCCACGTTAGTAGCAAGAACAAATGTTTTTTCTAGATCTTTGCTTTTGGAGCTACATATTTGTATATGATCTATGAATCATTGAGATGCATTAACATGGTGATCTTATGTATGGGAATCATACTAGTTGGTTGTGAATTTGGGCTACTAATGTGAACGTATTACAATGCCAGGCCTGTGAGTCTCGTGTGAACATTTCGAACGGATCGACTCTTACTACTATGCACAGCATGATCCTTATTTCCGTGTGCTCAGTGTTTACAAGTTACTAGCAGTTCCTTATTTCTATTCGCCCAGTGTTTACAAGTTACAGATCGATCACTAGCTAGCCTACTAATACGCTCCTGGCAGTTTTAGTTGCGATGCAAGATCCGAAGGTGGCGGTTTTTTGAATAAAAATGCCTACCTCTGAAGAAACTGACATGTTGTTCTGAAGAAAATGCCATGCGAATCTGAGGAAACTGCCAGCAAAAATGTTCGCAAATGCCTTATCTCCCAGCAAACGTTCATCAGCTATTGCGATCCTACACGTACACTATTCGATCGACTCGATCCTACGCGATTAACCAGCGGATCACACACGTACCTCATCTGGATGAATTGAGCGCACTGGTTTGACCGTCATGCCGACGTGCGACCCAACACGGACGGGGCGCACCACTGACGGGATGGGACGGGATGGCACAGTTATAATTTCAGTTTTTCTAGTTTACCAGGGCAAGCTGGCGCGCTAAGCCATGCCTGCTTATGCATTGAATTTTGATGACCGTGACACGCTGGTTCACCTACCTTCCGCCTATAATTACTGGTTCCCGGCATTCTTCGGTGGCACCATCACCCAACTCGCCCTATCCTCATAAGCCCCCACCGGCCCGACGTTGCTCGCCACTTGCCCTCGCTCTCGCCACGTCCGTCATGCCCCCGCCCGCCCGCGATAGGTGACGCCGGAGGCGGTCACCACCAAAACTAGTGTTCAGTTTTTCACCGGAAGGGAGACGGAGGGAGGAGGCATTCTATCGGTCTTTAGATGGCAATGCGGAGTATGAGGACTTGTTGGAGCTCGACCGCCTGGTGGAGGAGCAGCGTATCGCCGGTTTGCACCGCCAGCGGGGCATGGAGCAGCAACGCACTGACGCTCTGAGTCGCGAGTAGAGTGCCCGCAACTAGGCCGACTACATGGAGGCCGGTGTCTGACAAATATCCTTGGAGGCTGTCAGGCACGCACGCGTTCGCGATGCAGAATTTTACTACCAGCTGGTCAAGTGGGTTTCCCGCTTAGAAGCCAAAGCTTCGGTGGACCACGCCGGCATGGAAAGGGCCAACGCGCGCGAGCAACGCGCCCTATCGCAGCTCTGGCAAGTCCGAGGCGAGGAGGAGGACGTCGGTGCCGGTGTTTAGCGTGTACCGCACATGGCTGTCGGCATCGTCTAGTTAGCTAAGAGTAAGTTAGTACTTGTACACTACTAGAGTATTAGTGGGAGTAGATAGTTAACTTGGCTTTGATGGTTGTCAACATGGAAGTTCAGTACTTTATATCTAGTTCAGACCTGTTACTTTGCTCTGAATGTTGAACTTTTCGTTTGAAAGTATGGAATCGGCTGTTATTTTTTTAATGGGTTGTATTTGTCCGCCACGGGTTTAGAGGCTGACTTGTGGGCCTACTAGGTTGATGCGTACACAATCCAGAGATGATTGTACGTGGAGAGGATGACAGCAGGGACCCACCAGGGTCATGGCAGTACGCAAGCAAGTGCCTCCTTATTTCAAGCCAAAAAATGGTTCCTCCTAATGGATTTCTGACATCTGGGTCCCATGCCATTGTCAACGTAGTCAATAAATGAGAGAATTGCACAACGAGCGGCTGACACCAGGGACCCAGCAGCTCGCCCAGTTCTTCTTGTTTTTGAGACGGAAGCAGGGTGTCAACTAGGCTGTGCGGGGCACTCTCGCCTGTCTAGCCAGCCTTTTATTTTATGTTTACCACAAGACCAACTAGTAGTTTTTTTCTTTGTGAAAATGGCTAGCCTAGTTTTTTTGTTCTTTTGCAGAATACCCAATCGTGGCCTACTTGCTTTGTGAGCCCTATTGGGCTGCAAATCTTTCAAGACGAGGAGAGTTTCAATCGGCTTGCCCAGAAAATGGGCTATCAGTAATGAGAAATGGGTTGTAAATTTTTAATACACATCAAACCGGCAATTGGTTTCAAATTTCTTTTTTTTCATTTCAAGATTTTAAATTCCATTGATTTTTATGCATGGACAATTATTTGGATTTTATATTGATATAAATTTACTTTTCAAATTAGTTTGAATGTGACTCGAAATTTCGGGATTAAAAACAGTTGGAACCGCACCGAAATATGCACAATTTTGTATAATTTTTTAACCGTGGCCATAATATGGGATGTCATGCTAACAAAAAGAATATGGGCTCCAAAAAATCCTTAAGAATTAGCAAATGTGATGTAAATTATTAGAAATAATGGCAGATGGGTTGTATGTTGTTTTCCACACATTTGAGGCTGACTTGTGCGCCTACTATAGGTTGACGCGTACGCTTTCCTAAAAAAAGGTTGACGCACACGCAACGCTGTGTTAACTTAGTCAACACACGAGAGCAGTCACTGTTGGATGTCCATCCAACAGCCGTCATGTTTCTTCTATCTCTGCTCCTCCTGCTCCAGCCACTCAAACAAGCGCCGGCGGGACTGCCTGCTCCCTCCTCCAGCGGCCGACTGTGTTGCCGCGCAGGCCTCATCGCCCCACCGTACTCCCATCGCTGGCCTAGCCATCCCTCTACTCACCCAGAACTCCTGTTATTCTCCGGCGACGGCAGCCTCACACTGCAGCTGAAGCAGTAAACCCTCGTGCTCCCCTCTGCGTGGGAAACAACTACTGAGTCGTCCCCAGCTCCTGGTCATTCCCTTCCTAGGCCTCACCGTCGTCCCCGCCTTGGTGCTCTCGATGCGGAGTGGTCAACATGGTCAAGGAATGACTTCCATCGAACTGTACGTGGAGAGGCTGACAGCTGGGTCCATGGCCGCAGCAAAGAAGTGCCTGCTTATTACGCGCAAAATAATGATTCCTCCACCTGACAGCGAGAACCCACCGGAAGGGCCTCTGTATTTCGCAAAAAAACATTCCTCCCACTGACAACTCGGACCCACCAGCTATATCTTCGAATGCAAGGAAGTGCCTCCTTATTATGCACAAAAAAATGAATACCCCGGCTGCTAGGTGGTACCGACCATATTTGAAGGCTGACTTGTGGGCCTACTAAGTTGACGCGGACGCAGGGCTTTGTTAACTTAGTCAATATAAATGATTCTAGCTGCGCTGACCATACGATGTCCATCAAACGGCTGTCGTGCTTATGCAACCTATGGTCTTCTTGCTCCAGCCGCCCAAACCATCGCGGGCCGTGCCGCCTGCTCCTGCCTCCCGTGGCCGGCTGTGCTGCCGCACAGGCCTCATCGCCCCACCCTACTACCATCGCTGGCCTGGCCATCCCTGTACTCACCTAGACCTCATGTTATTCTTCGGCGACGGCAGCCTCACACTGCAGCGGAAGCAGTAAACCCTCGTACTCCTCTCCGCGTGGGCATCCACTGCCGCGTCTTCCCTGGCTCCGCGTCATCCCCTTCCTAGGCCTCGCCGTCGTCCACCGCCTCGGTGCTCTCGGTGCGGTGTGGTCAACGTGGTCAAGGAATGACTTCCATCGGAAGAGGACTGTACATGGAGAGGCTGACAGGTGGTGTCCACGGCTGCAGCAAGGAAGTGCCTCCTATTACGCATAAAATAATCATTCCTCTACCAGACAGCAGGGACCCACCAGAAGGGACTCTGTATTTTGCGAAAAAATGTTTCCCTCCTGGCAGCTGGGACCCACCAGCTACATCTTTGCGCGTAAGGAAGTGCATCCATACTACGGGCAAAATAAATGATTCTTCCCCCTGACAGCTGGGACCCACTAGCTATATCTTCACACGCAAGTAAGTGTGTCCCGATCCTCCTTGATAGTTGGGACCCACCCAGTCGAAGTGTATGTAGCGTTGTCGCGAACATGTACATACATACTGGTCGATTGGTCTCTCTGCAGCGTTGAACTGTGGCAGTGTAACGAGCGGCACGTGTCGTAGTAAAGGTGCGGACATAGCATGTCACGCAGTCCCGTCTATATCGTGTACACGTACGTACAACTATGCTGCAAGAAAGTAAATACGGCTACGTACGTACATACGAGCGGCATCTCGAACGTGTACAGCGACGTCGACCTGTTCATCGGCAGCCAACCGGCTGGGTCGCAATGGAAGAAACAGCGTCATGTTCACCGGGAGGCAACGGAATACGTCGTGTTCATCAGGAGCCAACCGGCTTGGACGGAAAAGCCGAAACGAGGTCTGGCATACCGCAGAACGGAGGAAAGGGGCCATCTGTTCGACCGCGTACGGTCGAAACGGGGTCCTGTTCATCGGGAAGAGTCTGGCGTACCGCAAAACGGAGGAAACGGACTTGTGTTCGAGTTCCTACGGTCGAAACGGGGTTCTATTGATTAGGAGGGGTATGGTGTACCGCAAAACGGAGGAAACAGACTTGTGTTGGAGCGCCTACGGTGGAAACGGGGTCCTGTTCATCCACCATCTACTGCCTTGCTCCAGCCTCCACAGGCTACTGTTCATCCACCGTCGACCTCCTCCAGCCTCCACGGGCTACTGTTCATCCACGGCTACTATTTATCCAGCCTCCACCGGCTGCTGCTCATAGAACCTCCACGGGGTCCTGTTCATCCACCCCTAACCGGCTGGGGTGCGGCGGCCTCCTCGGGGTCATGTTAATCCAGCGGCAATGGCCTACTACCACGGGGTCCTGTTCATCCAACCCCCACTGGGAACTGTTCATCCACATCCAACCAACCGGCTCGACTCACCACGTCTCGACTCGTTCTACGTACCGCGCGCACGGTAGCAACGGTCACTTTTCATCAAGAGGCAACCCAACACCGGCTGGCTATGTCTCTCACGGGGGCTCGATCGGCTTCTGTAAACAGCAGCAGTGATCGATCGCTCGGGTTCAGTTAGCAGCAGCAGTGAAGGAATCGCTCGGGTTCAGTCAACAGCGAATGAATCGCTCGGGTACAGTTAACAGCCAAGGGATCGATCGCTTGGCTTCTATGATGTGCGATTACTCGGGTTCAGTTAGCCAACGCCTCGCACACACATGCATACACGAGAGAAACGCGCAAACCTCTGTGCATCGCTCAGCCCCGACCACCCACCATAACCGGGAACTCCCCGATATTTTCCTCGCCCTCGCTTCTACCATGATTTTTTCCGTCATGGATGGCCCAAAGAATGTCATGCAGTTGCGTCTCCGGCCCACCCAGGGCGAAAAGCCCATTTTCTATCAAGATTTTTTGTCATAGAAGTAGGAGCCCACCACACCTATGATGATACGTGTTTTTGTCACAATTATCGTCATAGAAGTGTCATAAGCATGACAGAAAAAGGTTTTGTTCGGGCCAAAATGTCACAGATGTGTCTTTTTTTTAGTAGTGATAGGAGAGCACCAAACTAAGACATACAACTCAAACCAATCTAAATCATTAATCAACCCAGAAGACAAAACAAATCTACTCAAAACATCATAGGATGGCAACACATCATTGGATCATAATATGTGGCATAAAGCACCATGTTCAAGTAGGGGATTACAGCGGGGTGCTGGAGAGTGGACCGCTTAAAAGAGATGAGGAAGGTGATGAAGAATATGATGTTGATGAAGACGATCACCGCGGTGATGGTTCCCCCGGCGGCACTCCGGCACCACCGAGAGAGGGGGGGAGATAGTCTCCCCCTTGTGCTTCCTCCTCCATGGCCTCCCCCCTAGGGCCTTGTTCGGTTGAGGTGGTTTTTAAAGGGGAATGGCAGGGTTTGAGGGGGATTAGATCCCCTACAAGCCAAAATCCTCTCCAATCCACTCCAATCCCCTTGGGAGGAGGATTAAACGAACAAGGCCTAGATGGGGAGAGGTTCTCCCTCTGGTCCTTGGCCTCCATGGCGATGATGGCCCCCTCCGGGTTCTTCCTCCATGGCTTCCGGTGATGATGGCCCCCTCCGGCAGGGTGCCAAAGAGGGCCTAGATTGATTTTTTGTGGCTACAGAAGCTTGCGGCGAAGGAACTTCCGATCTAGGGTTCTTTTCGGGGTTTTTGGCATTTATAAGAATTTTTGGCGGCGGTCTGATGTCAAGGAGGTGCCTGAGGGACCCACAAGCCCTCAGGGCGCCCCACTAGGGTGCGCCTAGGAGGCTTGTGGCTTCCTCGTGGAGCTTCTGGTCCTTCCTCGATGCTCCCCGGGTCTCTTTTGGTCCACAAAAAATCACCGTAAATTTTCAGCCCATTCCGAGAACTTCTATTTCTGCACAAAAAACGACACCACGGTAGTTCTGCTGTAAACAACGTCAGTCTGGGTTAGTTCTAGTCAAATCATACCAAAACCATATAAAATTGTTGTAAACATGGCATGGATACTTCATAAATTATAGTTACATTGGAGATGTATCAGCATCCCCAAGCTTAATTCCTGCCTGTCCTCGAGTAGGTAAATGATAAAAGAAATAATTTATGAAGTGTGAATGCTAGCATAGTGCATAAATTTGATCAATGATAGTTCCAAACACTTTTTCTAGCATCATTATATATCATAAATAGTAGCTCATCTCATAAAAATTCTCATGATCAAGTAACAAGCTATTCACATGTTAAAGTATAGACCATAAAGTTTCTTGAAAACTAACAAACTATGCTTTCAGTCACCAAACAATTGCAATTCATCTTATTTTCAGGAAGGGTCTTTGTAAGAGCTTTGATTTAGAAAATTCTACATACTCAACTATCACAAAGTCTTCCATGATTGCTAACGCTCAAAGCATATTTTTAGAACAAATAGCATCCGTCGAACACAGAGAATGATAGGGGCTTGATGTTTTGCCTCCCAACTTATTTATCATATAGATAATTGTCAACAATGATAATTCATGTCAAATATATTTGAATGGCCTTATATGCTTGGATCTTTCCCCACCACATGATGCTTGCCAACTAAAGAGTGATTGAGGTTGAAATAAGAAGGAATACTATTGACTCTTGAATAATAAGTAAATACATGAAAGTAAAAGATAGGCTCATCGCAGAGGGAAGCAGAGGTTGTCATGCGCTTTTTAATTTACCGTAACGTTGTATTGCCCTTTGTGATAGCAACCTTTATTATGCAGTCTGGCACTTTTACTTCTTTACCATCACAAGTTCGTACAATGCTTATTTTCCCTTACAATAAAATATCATACATATTTAGGAGCAACTTTTATTGCATTTCGAACCGATGACAACTTACTTGAAGGATCTTATTCAATCCATAGGTAGATATGGTGGACACTCATGGCAAGAAACTGGGTTTAAGGGTTTTGGATGCACAAGTAGTATCTCTACTTACTACAAATTTTTGGCTAGCAAAAGATCCTAAGCAAGCACCACATGTTAGAGGATCCATAACAATATAACTTCTATACAAATATACCCAAACATAACTCATTACGTTGTCTTCCTTGTCCAACTTCAACTAATTTGCTCAAGTTTGAAAATAATTAATGGGGCTCACAATCATAGAAGAGGTTCAAGATAGTATATTTATATGTGAAAACTCTCTTCCTTCAATATTCTTTCATGAATTGTTCAAGTGACCAATGTTGTGTTTGCTAACTTTCAATAAACTTTACCACCTATACTTCTTATATGTGAAGTCAATACTCCCCATGGGATAAGCATATGAAACATATATAATGTCAGATTTATGATATTCAATTCATTCAACCATTAACTCATAGGATATAAGTGAAGCACGGGAGTAAATGACAAAACTACTCCAGAAAGATATAAGTGAAGATCAATGAGTAGTTAAATAGTTAAATACCCATGGGAGGACTCTCTCTCATTCAAGATTTCAGATCCAATGATTTTATTCAAACAGTAAGTAAAATGAAAATACGCTCCAAGCAAAACACATATCATGTGATGAATAAAAATATAGCTCCGTGTAAGATATATCGATAGTTTTGAAGACGAAAGAGGGGATGCCTTTCGGGGCATCCCCAGGCTTAGGCGCTTGAGTCTTATTTGAATATTACCTTGGGGTGCCTTGGGCATCCCCAAGCTTAGGGTCTTTCCACTCCTTATTCTCCTCACATCGATATCTCACCCAAAACTTGAAAACTTCAATCACACAAAACTTAACGGAACTTCGTGAGATGGGTTAGTATGATAAAGAGCAAATCATTCACTTTGGTACTGTCAAGATAAGATTCATAATTGTTCTCACACAATGCCAACTATACCATATCATTTCTACAATTTATATTGAACAATATAAGCCACAGAAACTAGAAATAAAAGCAAACTATGCATTGAAAACAGAATCTGTCAGAAACAAAACAGTCTGGAATGATCTGAACAACAACCATACTTCTGCTACTCCAATTTTTTTGAAGAATTAGTACAACCTAGGCAATTTTTATATAAATCTTGTGTAAAAACTTCATATCAAAAGAACGCTTCTGTGATGTTTTGAAATTCTGGCAATGAGCGTAAAAGTTTCTGTTTTTCAGCAAGATCAAATTAACTATCACCATAGATCATCCCAAAGGTCTTACTTGGCCTTTATTGAAACAAAAGCTATAAAACATGGTTACTACAGTAGCATATTCATCAGAACACACAAAAATAGTATGGGTAAATATTGGGTTGTCTCCCAACAAGCGTTTTTCTTTAATGCCTTTTCAGTTAGGCATGATATTTTAATGATACTCTTCCAAGGCCAATTTCGATGATAATTTTATTCATACTCTAAAAGATATAAGTGAAGTTCATAGATAATTCTACAATTAATTAGATTTACCAATATCCAAGTTCAAAATATATAAGTGAAGAACACGAAGCATTATATAAAGCCATACTCAAAAGATTTAAGCGAAGCACAAAGAGCATTCTATAAAGCCATACTCAAAAGATTTAAGTGAAGCTCATGAAGCATTCTATAAATCAATGAAGGGATGTCTCATATTATCATGGTGCATAAAGGAAAAGAGAAAAATTAATAAACACAAAATACGCATATCATGTAAACAAAACAAAAACCAAGGTATGATAATTATTGAAGAATAAAGATGGGATGCCTTCTGGGGCATCCCCAAGCTTAGATGCTTGAGTATCCTTGAAATATTTACTTGGGGTGCCTTGGGCATCCCCAAGCTTCAACTCTCGCTTCTCCTTGTTCTCATATTGATAACTCCTCGATCTTCGAACACTTCATCCACACAAAACTTAACAAAACCCTTGTGAGATCCGTTAGTATAATAAAAAAATCACTACCTTTAGGTACTGTTGTAAACTCATTCCAATTTCATATTATCATTATATCTACTGTATTCCAACTTCACCATGGTACATACCCCCCGATACTACCCATAGATTCATCAAAATAAGCAAACAACACATCGAAAGTAGAATCTGTCAAAAACAGGACAGCCTTTAACTATCTAGAAACTTTGTATACTTCTATAACTCCAAAAATTGTGAAAATTAAGAAAAAAAATTAATAATTTGTATAGCAATACTGTGTAAAAATTTCAGAAACTTTTGTCGTTCCAGTAAAAAATGTAAATTCACGGACTACAGCCAAAGTTTCTATTTTTGCACCGCACATAGAAAACAAGCAATCTAATCAATAATCATCCTAAAGCCAAAACCTGGCATATTATTTTTATAATACAGAGGATATATGCAAGGGTATAATTATTGAAAGTGCAACTAATCCCTGGGTGGTTTTGGTAATTCATAACAACATATAGCTCATTGAACTAATATCCTTTCAAGTTGATTATTTCAGAAAGTTCGATGATTGGCATGGCATGGACTAGGGATGTGGACCCCTCAAAATGGTAAGGACAAATATTGGAAAAAAACTCAAGACTCTTCATTTCTATTTTAGTGATCCAAGATCACATCGAGTTCACAAGAAAGGCCAATACTATGAAAAGGGGATGAGGTGTTGCTTTATGGTCTACTTGCTCAAAATGCTTAGTGATATGCTCCAGATCCCTCAACCATTTTCTCAAACCCAAATATGTCCTGAACCTAAAGTCAAAATCGGCCCAACCAATTTGATTCATCCGGCGCCACCGAGTTCACTTGACATAGCCATAGCCAGAAATCCTAATCAGTTCGGTCTCACCGATAGGGATCTCGGTCTAACTGAGATGGGATTGCAACCTCTGTTTCCCTTCATAACGTTTCGGTCTCACCGAAATAAGCGATCGGTCCCACTGAGTTCGCAGTGCAAACTCTTTGTTTCCCTTTCGTAAAAAATCGGTATCACCGAAAGGAGCGACCGGTCCCACCGAGTTTGCGTGACCAACTCTCTGTTAGCCTTTTACTGAAATCGGTCTCACCGAGTTTGTGTAATCGGCCAAAACGAGATGAGGTTTGGCCTAACCCTAGCTCATCGGACCCACCGAGTTGATCATGCATGTCGGTCCCACCGAAAAGCCTAATGTTCACATTTTGAAATGAATCGGTCTCACCGAGTTCATGTATTCGGTCTGACCGAGTTGGCTCAAATGTGTGTAACGGGAAGATTTTGTGTGGAGGCTATATATATCCCTCCACCCTCCTCTCCATTTGAGAGAGAGCCATCAGAACGTGCCTACACTTCCAGCATACATTTTCTGAGAGAGAACCACCTACTCATGTGTTGAGACCAAGACATTCCAATCCAATCACAAGAATCTTGTTTCCTCGCCTTCCCCAAGTTGCTTTCCACTCAAATCATCTTTCTACCATAGCCAAATCTGTGAGAGAGAGTTGAGTGTTGGGGAGAGTATCATTTGAAGCACAAGAGCAGGGAGTTCATCATCAACACACCATCTAGAGAGTGGTGTCTCCTAGATTGGTTAGGTGTCACTTGGGAGCCTCCGTCCAGATTGTGGAGTTGAACCAAGGAGTTTGTAAGGGCAAGGAGATCGCCTACTTCGTGAAGATCTACCCAAGTGAGGCAAGTCCTTCATGGGCGATGGCCATGGTGGGATAGACAAGGTTGCTTCTTCATGGACCCTGTTGGGGATATAACTACTGGAGTCACCCGCCCAGGAAGGGCCGGGTTATGTCATGACGATCATCACATGAAGCCCAATATCAAGCTTGAGGATGGCGGTTCAGTAATGGGCCTAAGGCCTAGAGGCGGCTTAAGGCCCGTAGTGATAAACCGCCATTAAGGCATGACTTGTAGTGTAAGGCAAGGATAGTTAAGAGTCCGAGCCGGACACTGTTTATAAGCCGGCCAGGACTCTGAGAGCCGCTGGGCGTTAACCTCTCTATATAAAGGGACGACCCAGCGGCAGGTTCAGGACAAGTAAGATCAGATCGATAGCCAGGCATAGGGGTTTAGCTCCCTGGTCATCGAAACTCTAAGTAATCCCACCTCAACTGGAGTAGGCTTTTACCTTCACCGTAAGGGGCCGAACCAGTATAATCCTTGTGTCCTTTGTCCCGTTTAACCCCTTTAAGCATCCTAGTTGCGATGGCCCCACGACAAAGTCCTTGCACGAGGACATCTGCCGTGACTATTCCACGACAGACCCTTTGTGGGCGGAGCCCTCTGTGGACTCGCGCAACCGTTACCCTTTGTGGGTTGAAGTCTCCATCAATGTGGATGTACGATAGCACCACCTATCGCAACCACACCAAAAATCTCCGTGTCTACATTTCATTTGCAATTCCAAACCCCTCCCTTTACCTTCATATGCAATGTTTTACATTCCGCTACTATACTCTTAGAATTGCACGTGTAGGTTGATTGCTTGACTTGTGCTAAGTTGTTAAAATATACAAGACTTAAAATTGGGAAAAGGCTAGATTTTTATTTGGTCAAGTATTCTAATCACCCCCCCTCTAGACCTACTTTTGATCCTACAAGTGGTATCAGAGCTTTGGTCTCCATTTTCCTTGATTTCCATAGCTTTGGTGATCATAGCGCTGGTTTCACAACCTAGGAGATTGTGGCGTCTAGCGAGGGAAATTACCACCGTAGAGGTCCTTACTTTGATGGTACTAATTTTGCTAGTTGGAAGCATAAAATGAAAATGCTCATTCTTGGACATAACCTTGCCATTTGGGCTATTGTGTGTATTGGCTTGCAAGGTGAATTCTTTGATGGAAGAGAACTGAATCGTGAAGCAACCGCGGAAGAATTGAAGATGTTGCAATACAATTCTCAAGCTTGCGATTCCTCTTCGACGGATTGTGTCCCGAAGAATTCAACAAAATCAGCCGCCTTGAGAATGCAAAGGAAATTTGGGATACTTTGATTGGTATGCATGAAGGTACCGAGTCCGTCAAGGAATCCAAATTGGGTGTGCTTCAAAGTCAACTTAACAAGTTCAAAATGAAGGATGGTGAAGGTGTCATTGGAATGTACTATAGCTTTCTTTCATCACAAATGAGATTACCGGCTTAGGAAGTGAAGAGATGACCGACAGATTCATCATCAAGAAGATCCTAAGAGCCTTGGATGGAAAATATGATACTGTGTGCACCTTGATCCAAATGATGCCAAATTATAAACATCTCAAGCCAACGGAAGTCATTGGTAGAATTGTTGCTCATGAGATGTCACTCAAGGATAAAGAAGAGCTTCACAACAAGTCTAGTGGTGCTTACAAAGCTTCATGTGATGCTCCTACATCATCAAGTAAGAAACAAGTCTTCAATGAAGAATTGAGCCTAATGGTGAAGAACTTCAACAAGTTCTACAAGAGTAGAAGCAAATAAAGAAGTTGCAAGTCAAGGTCCTACAATGACAAAAGATCTTCTAGTCGTGATCACAATTGCTACAATTGTGGAAGACCCAGACACTACTCTAGTGAGTGTATGGATCCCTACAAAAGAAGAGAAGACTCACCTAAAAGTATAAGCAAAAGATAAGAATCACCACCGAGAGAAAGAAGGAGTAGAGATGATCGTTATGAATGAAGACCCTCTCGCAGAAGCAAGGATTCGGAAAGGAAGGACAAGTCATCAAAGAGCTACAAGACGAAGACATCAAGCTCATGTTGGTGAATGGGTATCCGACTCCGACAACTACTCCGAGAGAAGCTATCACTCCGACTCTGAATATACTCAAGATGAAGGTGTTGCCGGTCTTGCACTTGTGTCATCCAACTCCTACGACATATTTGATTCACCAAATGAAGGGATTGGAAGATGCTTCATGGCTAAAGGCCCCAAGGTACCACACCCCGAGTATGTTGATTTCAATAGTGATGAAGATGATTTGCTAGGTGATGATGATTTACTTGTTGACAACTCCAGTGATGAAAACTATGATAAAATTGCTAGTAATCATGCTAATCAAGATAAAACGAATGACGATGATAAGAAGGAGATTGAGCGTCTAACTAAAGAAATAAACACTCTTAAGTTAGCTCATGAAACTACCTTAGAGGATCATCGAGAGCTTTTAAAGACTCATGAGAAGCTACGCTTTGAAAAGCTCAATCTAGATCAAGAGCATGGGTTCTTAAAAGCAATCAATGATGATCTTCATAAGAAAAGTTCTTCTTATATTGCTAAGCATTTACTCTTGTCTACTTACATGCCACAAGTTAAATCTAGCAATAAGAGCAAGAAATATTCTTCTTCTAGTAGTAACAATAATCATGTTAAATCCAATATTGTTGCTTCTAGTAGTTCTCTTGATTACACTAATTATTCTTTTAGCCAAGTTACACTTGAGCAAGAAAATAGCTTATTGAAGGGGATTATAGAGAAATGTGTTTACAAGAGCCTTGCTGGTAGTAGCAATTTGAGGAAATTGTACGCAAGCAAGGAAGGCACCGGAAGAATCAAGGTGTTGGTTTTGAACGCAAGTTTAGTGCCAATGGAGTTGAGTGGGAAGAAGATCAATACCCTAAGACGAAGTTTGTTCCTCAACAAGAGAAGTATGATCCCACTTCTTTCAAAGGAACACAAGCTCAAGACGATCTTCCACCACAAGACCACAAGCTAAAAGTCAAGGACAATCTTCAAGAGGAGATTGATGCATTTGAAGAAGCTCCTAAGCCCTTGGTCAAGTGGGTTCCCAAGACTACATCAAGTTCTACTTCATCAAGTACGACTACAACTCCAAGGATTCCCATCAAGATGATGTGGATCCCGAAGAAGAAGAACTAGAGAGTTCCTGAGGGTGACTCCGCCAATAAACTTCACTCATATTCTTTTGGCAAGGACAAGTGCAATAAACTTCCACATCTTGCACTAGTTCAAGGAGTCACAAACCCTCTTGTTGGTAAGAGAAGGGACAAGGTAACCAAATGCTTTCATGGACAACATCATGTGTGAATTTCACTCTATGTCTATGGATATCCTTGTGTGTTCCTTGCGGGACTAACCCATGTAGGTATTGAAAGTGCAACTCACACCAATGGATTGCTCTAAATTATCTAAATCAACATTGAGCATCTACATCTTCAACGCCTACATGAAGTCATCATCGACAAAACCCAAGGTTAGTTCATCCCTCTTATGGGGGATATCACATCTAGGGGGGCTTTGCTCTAAGAATTGAGCTAAAACAACTCTAATGGTGTGAACACAACAATGCTTTATGTAAAACTGGTGACCCCACTTGTTCTTAAACGATGAGTATGACCTACGATCAAATGTTCTCATTTGACTCCTCAGTCAATATACTCATATATAGATGACCTAGTCATCGCCAATTGGTTGATAGATGCTAGAGTGTTTGTGCATGCTTTGTCACATATTTTATTTTGCTATCTTATTGTGTGAGAATGTTGGTTGCATATTTTTCCCATTCGAGGACATCCATTTGTTGTTTGGTTGTTTGGCTTTTCTTTTTGCCAAATGGATGGACAAGAATGCCTAAGAACTCCCTCTAGCTATCTATGCTTTTCTCGTCTCAAACTCTATTCATGCTACATCACAAAGTTTGAACAACTCGAATTCGGACCCTCCGGGTGAGGAGCACTTGGAGTCACCAATCCGTCAAGGGCATAATTTCCAAAACCTCTTTGTGCATTTCGGTCTGACCGATCCATCCCATTCGGTCATACCCAGTTTATTAAGTTGATCTAGGCACTACTAGGGAAAATCCTAACAGTAGCGCGGGTATTTGGCGTATTAGTAGCACGGGTACCCACGCTACCGATCAGGCGCTACAGCTAACGTTTAGCAGTAGCGCGTGTTGACACGCGCTGCTGCTATAACTACTTAGCAGTAGCGCGTCCCATACCAGTGCTACTGCTAAGTGCTTTAGCAGTAGCGTTTTCCCGTACAGCGCTAAAGAGCGCTACTACTATATTTTCTCATATCTTTTTTTGCCGCGTATTTGCAATATTTTTGTATAGGTTTTATACATTATTCTAATCATATCATAAACATGCAATATGCTCATAATATCATACACATAATAGTCTCAACATATCATCCAACACAAATCATGTCGTCACATCATAATCATGATATAGCTATACAAGTTACATGACATGTCTCATCATACATAATGTAGTACTTCTTGAGGCGTCGGTTCATATCCCTCTCTCACACTAGCATGAACCTAAAGTAACTACTGGCCATCGCTCAAAAACCAAAAACCGGTACACCTAGGCCTGACACTCCGGCCACTCGTCGTATACTCCTGGCGTAGCACTTCTTCGTCATCGATGATCTGTGCACCTGCATCGTCACATGAGTCGATGATATGCAACATATATAGTTGAGCAACAGAAAGAGACAGACTTGGCAAAAATAGAAGCAACATATCATAAGCATAAATAACAAAGTTCATCGTACCCAAAATTCCCTAACTAGAGTGATCTTCGCTAGTTGAGGACGGTTTAATTACATCACAAATAAAGTTTCGTCATGCATAACTCAAAGTTTTGTCATTCAGAAAGTATGGACTAAATGAACACATTGTCATATATCGACAATCACTCCAACATGTAGCGCCATCCATCCAAGTCAGGGAGATAGACCTCGAGCTTAGTGAAAGGCTTCAGGTCGAGACGTTGAGCGGCTACACGTGTTGGACGTCTTCTCGTGACATTTGCCCTTCCTCATAGAACAGACCTGTTTTGTCGAGGACCTCCTTCATGATGACTTGGGTAAGTTCACACTAGATGTGATAGAACTCAGCTCGAAGTCGATGATCCGGGATATCTCCTACGTTCTTTGCCCATTGCAGAATATGGGCATCGCCGGATTTAGGTGACATGCGAAGGTTCTGCTGATCCCGTCTGTACTCCAGCATGTGGTGTAGGACATAGAATCCATCACTAAGAGTATCACTCGGTTGCTGGATGCAGCAGAAGTCGGTCTTATGGCCAAAGGTGGGCCCGCCATCCCTTTTCTTCTTGGTCTTGATCTCTTCACCCCGTACACCGTAGTAAAAGATAGCACTGTCGAGAACAGACTTGATGTGGGTGTAATCCTTTTTGTTCATGTTCTTCGACGAGTACAAGTAAAGAGCGTGGGAGTATCGGGGGTAAAGGATGGTGAGGACGGTGCGCCCGCCGCTGCGCAAAATCAGTACACCTCAAATTAATTAGCCTCCACCGTGCAAATCAATGATTGAAATCAAAGGAAGGATATCCGCGCGGATGACTTACATGGGATGATAAGGCACGAGAATCGTCTCCTTGTCCATATTGGCGACCATGAAATCGACGATGCAGTCCCTCGCGTATTCACGGTGCTCTGCGCAGACCGCCAAGAAGCCCTCGTGCATGAAGTACGGGTCAGCGACACAGATATAAGGTATCTGCTCAATCCCGATGATGTAGTTCATGTACAAGGCATAAAGGCAGACAAACGTAAAATCCAGCTTCTTCAAGTGAAACATGTCAAAGATGTAATTGAACCGAAGGAAGAAGTTCTCCGCGGGGAATGTGTCGACGTACGACCTTTGCCGCGGCACGTTAACCACGTAGAGTGGGTATCCTAGATTTTTCGAGGCGATGAGGCTTTTCTCTCTCCGCAACACATCGTCATGAAGTCTCCTTAGATCGCCATGTGTGGCCTCTACCGCTGCCTTAGGTAGGATTGGTTCACTGGGGATATGCCATTTTGCCGCATCGGGGATAGGTATACGGTCTTGAACCCGAGGCTGCTGAGGCGGCTGGATCATAGAAGCAGCTTGGTTGCCTTTCCTCGGTCTCTTCCTATGCTTCTTTGCTACCGCAAGGTCGTCTATAATATGTTCATCCTCCGGCAATTCAGGCACCGACTCATGATGCTCAAACCCTGAGTACTCATACTGCTGAGTCATCATAGGCGCCAGTATTGAGATACTGTTGAGTGTCATCCTCATCCTCATCTATGGCGACGTCATCAGTGACTAATGGAGCCTCTTCCTCACCCCATCCGCTATCACCTA
The DNA here is from genome assembly GCF_018294505.1 of Triticum aestivum. Lineage (NCBI taxonomy): Eukaryota > Viridiplantae > Streptophyta > Magnoliopsida > Poales > Poaceae > Triticum > Triticum aestivum. The sequence continues at coordinate 128,673,507 of NC_057796.1, forward strand.
GCATGACAGGTGACGCTAATTGGGTAGGTGGGGTGTTGATGTTCATACCTTGCTGAGGCTGCGTGGTCGTGGGCGTGCTCCCGGCCGCTTCCAGACGAAGTAGACTCTTTGGCCACAACAGGACCCACCCCTCGCAATCGCCAAGCCACCGCGGCATCTCGTCGTCATCCCCCCTAGTACCGAAGGAGCCAAATTCTCGTGGCCCGGTTTGACACTGGCCACGGAAACCTTGAAGACGTCAGGGGGGATCGGCCAGCTGTGGAACAATTGTTCCTTCGGCTTCATTATCGTCGCCTTCCCCATGTCCACCTTCTGGTCGCTGATGGTGTACAATATGGTGCACGGGGTTACGTCAGCATGCAAAGACATGTCTGCGACGTGAGACATCTGAAAGGCAACGGAAACAGGAGATTATACAGTTATTGAAGAGGGCCGGTGTGATAGGTACCGTGAGGGCGTCGAGCTCAGCCAAAGACGAAGCACCGCTGAGCACGTCCGAGACGGAGGACGGGCTGCTATGAGCAGGTGCGGGAGCCGGTGCAGGAGCAGGTGCGGGAGCCGGTGTAGGAGCAGGTGCAGGTGCTGGTGCAACGTTAGTCGAGCTGCTCCCGAAGAAGTCGGCAAGGGGAAAGTCCGCTGCATTATTTTGGATTTTTCCTGCTGCAACTGACAACGGCCGGAACCAAGACACTAGACAAATCTGCAATCACCTGTTTTGCGGCAGCTACCGCTGTTGCGACTGTCTCAGCGGGTTTCTGCTCAGCCACAATCTCAACCTTCTTGTCGATGTTTTCTTCAGTTAACCTTCGCCTTTCCTTTCTCTCCTCCGTGGTCTCACTGTAGTACTTCTTCCATGTGGCGCCGTCTCCGACACCGTGCACGCGTCCATACGGCGACCGAGTGTCCATGGGATTCATTTCAATATGTTCAATGCTCGGTTGAATGGGGTGTCCCACTTGGGCCTCGCCAACGCCTCAGACGGCGAGTCGCTCTCGGCCACAATCCTGTGCTGCTCTCTCTGCAAAAGGAACAAGGATTGTTTACAAATATGACTAAACATGCAGTCGAATTGATCAGAAACTAAAATTGCTAGCAGTCTCATGAACTCCCTCGTGACCGGGTCCATCTTGAAAACCTTCTTGACTAGGTCCCAATGGTACCGGGTCCTGAGGACGTCAAGCTCCTGCGGGACGGTGAACTCCGCCAAGGGGTCTGGGATGCCCAGACTTTCGCGTTCCGCGTCCTCCTTGGCCCATATGGACCTCTTCCCCCGTAACCACGGCTTTCGAGGTGGTGGCACCCCATGTTCCTCTGTTGAAGCCCCTTCATGTACTTCGACTTTTCTTTGGCAGCTTCAGCATCGCATGCCGCCTTGAATATTTCAAACTGATCTTCCGTGATTGTCGGATTATCCTTTACAATCTCGAAGCAGGGTTCCTTTTTTTATGATCCGATGTTTCACCCTTCCTTTCCATGCGGCCAATGCGTCGCTCAACTTGGTCATGGCGCGTTTGTTTTTCATCTTCATTGTCGGGTCTTTATCTGGATCAATATATTTCTTTTCATCCCAGCCCGGGAACAAGAGTACCTGGTGCAGCTTCTTTAGGAGGGAGGGCCTCATATTATCTATCTTCTTTAGTTTCTCATCGTTGATGGTGGCGGTTGTCCGTGCGATGCAACCTATTTGATTGTCGCAGCATGTGCGCGCTTCCGCGGGCTCTTTTGGCTCAAAATTGCCGTCGTCCACCTCCGTGACCACCACCCTAGTAGTGATGAGCTAGTTTGGGCGTCGTTGCCTCTTTGCTTTCGGTTCTATACCGGCTCCACCAGTCTCGGTGTCGGTCTCGGCGCCGGTCTCAGTCTCAGCACCAGTCTTGATGTCGGTCTCAGTCTCTGATGCGACAGGTGGGCCCAGCAAGAACAACCGTTGATCGTCGGCAAGGTTCAAAAATTCATCTGCTGCCCGGTAGACTTTGTCAGAATCACCAGAACCCTACCCTTCATCGTTGCTAGCCATGTTTCCTACGATTAAATCTAGTCAATTAATTCTAGACTAATAAAATGAATAATGACATAAAAAGGCCTATGTTTTGTAGGAACATTAATTCCTTCCCGGTGTGGCAAATCCCGGGCACTCGATATGTCCTAGTTTGTAGCACAAGTCATGCAAAAATTCACGGAAAATTTTGGCATGACCTTTGCTTAAAAGTGGACAAATCGAGCACCTGAAATTTGCCGAAACGGAAATGAATCAACATTCCGGCAAAACATAGGCCACTCGTCTTCATTCCCTGGGAACAACAAAAGGCCACTTGGGCAAAATCGAACCACTTCAATGTTGCATCTCCTAGTGTTTGACACTTCAAGAAAATCTACACAAATCTCATGCTCTCTCAAACTCAATTCAAAAACCAAATATATATTATATTTAGTTAACTACTGAACTAAATTTTACTCTAAACTAAACCCTAATGCCCAAATTAACATCTAGTCAAACAAACTCAATTCAAAAACTAAACCCTACTGAACTAATTAACATCTACATTATCTACTACTTAACATCTATTATTACCCTAACTAAAAAACATCCACTATTAACCCTACTGCCCTAGTTAACTAGTTCCACCACTACTACTAATTAACATCTACTACTACTACTACTACTAAAAAACATTATCTATGAACCCTACTACTAATTAACATCTACTACTACTGCTAATTAACATGGCAGGAAGAAAATGTATAGAGAGAGGAGGGGTGGGGGTGCTTACAGAGAGGGGAGAGACGGTGGCGGGGAGGTGCTCTGTGACGGAGGCAGGGGCGGCGAGGGCGGGCTCGGGCTCGGGCGGCGGCGGTCCTGGGCGGGCTCGAGCGGCGGCGGTGATGCCTCGGGCGGCGGCATTGAGGTCGAGGGCGGCCTCGGGCGGCGGCGGTGAGATTGAGGGCGGCCTCGAGCGGCGGCGGTGAGGTCGAGGGCGTGCGCGATGGACGGCGGCGACAGAGGAGTTGGGGAACAGGGTGGAGAGGGGGGAAAGGACTTAGCAAAATTTAAGCACGCGCGTGGTTTAAGTCAACCTAGCAGTAGCGCAGGTTGAAAAACGCGCTATAGCTAAGTAAGCTATAGCAATCTCTAGCAAAACGCGCTACTGCTATAGGAAGCAGTTATTTTTTCATTTCTTTTGTTTATCTTTACATTTTCTTTTTTTCATTTCTCTTTTCTCTACTTCTTTCATTTTTATTTACTTTTCTATTTCTTTTCCATTTTATTTTCTTTGTTATCAGTAGCGCACTACGCGGGAAACGCGCTGCTACAATGCACTTAGTGGTAGCGCGCTTTCTGTGGCATCGCTACTACTATTCCTAGCCTACCGCCAACACGATGGGAATTATAGTGGTAGCGCTCTTTTTATCAAACGCGCTACTGCTATAACTATAGCTGTAGTGCGGGAACGCGCTACTACCAATTAGCAGTAGCGCCCTTTTTTAACCAGCGCTACGGCTATACCTCTGTGTATAAGGTTTTCCCTAGTAGTGAGGTTTTAATCTCGGTGCAACCGATTTGAACCCTTCGGTTACACCGAGTTGCAGCAACTGCTTGCGATTCTGCATCTCGGTGCCACCGAGTCGTTCCACTCGTTCACACCGATAGAGTCTGGATATATATACCCACGGGCTGAAAATTTGGAAATTCCTCCAAACGCTTCGCCCGCGCCTGTCCAGCTCTGCCGACTCGAGGTCTCCGGATTGTCTCCTCATCGCCCGTGACCTCCTACCACTGGTGTTCGCCGTCGTCAACGCGAGTCTTCACCGTCATTGTCGTCGTAGCGGGTTCATCACCAAGTTAAGGTATGAACTCATCTCTTTGTGCATTCCCTACTCTGATTCCTAGCACAAAGATCAATGCCTATATTCTTGCCATGACTGAGACAACTCTATCCACTGCAAACTCCGTTAGATTAGATTTGATGCAAAAAATTAGGTTTAGGTTTCCGCCAAACTCATCTCGGACCGACCGATATTAGGATTTCGGACTCACCGATTTGGCTCAGGCCATAACACAAGTATTTTTCGGTCTGACCGAAACATACTAATCGGTGTGACCGAGTTCATTTCTCTGTGAAACCCTAGCAACTGAGAGTCACCGAAATGCATCTCGGTCTGACCGATCTTGCATGTTTAGGCTCCATAGCTACTTCGGTGTCACCGTGTTGGTAATGTCGGTAGTTCCGAAATGCTTTCTGTAGAAAACTAAAACTAAGTTTTTGACTCATTTGTTTTGCAAAAAGGTTGTGCTTTGTGATACTTACCTACTCCATCTCAACCTATCTATTCACAAGGTCAGCTTTCAGTGTCAGAGATGCCAGACCAAAGTGACAGTCAGAACAGGTCAGAGGACAACAGAATCTCAGTGAGGGCACTAGCCCCTCCAATAGCAGTTGTGATGAGGGTAGCAGAAGCACCGCAAGCAACCTGCCTAAGGCTGCAACTAGGCAGAAAAGGAAAATAAATTCAGATTCTGAAGATGAAGATTTTGTGGTTGATGAAGAGGTCACTTCCAAGAAGAAGTTGATCAAGAAAGAATAAGTTGTTGATGCTGCTGGCATCAAGCCAAGCATGAAGAAGAAGGCTCCTGCTTAGATGAAACCCATGTCAAAATTCAGAGCCTCTACTCAAGAGAATGCTCAGCCAGCAAGTGGTGCTGTAAAGGAAAAGAAGGAAAGAAAAAGGGGAATATGGTTCAAACTTGTAGATCCAATGGCAGAATTTGAGAAGCATTCATCTGATGAAGATGAGGAAGAGGAAGAAGGTGTTGCACCTCCACCTAAGATACATAAACTTATGGGTGATGCAATTAAGTCTGGGGCTGCCTCAGCCAAGCCCAAGATAGCCAAGAGATCTACCAGGAACATCCCTGCTGCAGAGAAGAACAAGGCCCCAGTTCCTGAAGTTGAAGAAGAGGAAGAACCCCAAGTGCTCAGAAAGCTCAAGCCCAAGATACCTGATCATGATGACAACCGTTCCATTGCTGAGTGGGCTGAGCTAATCCATGCTCCTCTAGAAGCAGATGATGACACTGATGTCCATGCTAAGCCCAGGAAAGGCCACAAGTCCATGGCACACATGTACAAGGAGATACCGGATGATGCCTTGGACACACACAAATTTGGCTCAGTTTACTATCTGCTGTCAGGATTGCCAACCATCAACACTATTCCGAGGCACACATTGTTGCCCAAGTCTGGAGATGAGAGGATGATCAGAGGGCACTCAATCAACTTGCTACACATGTTTGATGTGCTAGAGAAGTTCAAGGTGATGACCTTGATAGTTGAAATAGTTAAGAGGACTACAGCAGATCAGAAGAGATCATGTGGATATGCCCAACAGATTCAGATGCTCATCAACTCCAAGGTGGGCATAGGCACATATTTGCTAGATAGAGAGCACCTTCCCTTGAGGCCAGACTTTGAGGACAACACAGTGGTCATGGATGCCTCACATCCTACATCTGTTGAGGCTCGGGAGAAGAGAGAGAAGGCAAAGGCAGAAAAGGTTTCTAAAATTCCAGGTGCATCAGCTACAAATCTCAAGACCAAGCAGGCCCAGCTCAGCTATCTGCTTGAAGCCACAGTAAGGATTGAGAAAAGACTAACCACCCTGACTCAAAACCAAGAAAGTCTTGAGAGAATCATTGAGACAAAGTTTTATGATCTAGACTTGAAGGTCACAGAGATTCAGACTGCAGTTGAGCAACTCCAAGAGAAAGCAGAGGAGAGGAGAGGAAGATCTACCACAAATGCTTATCAGAGAGTGCCTAGAGCACATAGGTCTGCATCTGTGCCAGTAAGTGACATAAGGGCCACAACTTCAGCACCTGCAGTCACAGCCTCCGTTGCCCCTCCAGTGGCAACCCCTCCAGTTCCTCAGACATCAACTGAAGTCTTTGCAGATGTTGTCCTCTCCATGCCATCTTCGCACTCCAAAGCTCCCGGAGATCGCTCTTAGAGTGTCGTATAGCACTATGCATTTTCGAGCTTTTTGGCAACTTGTTGCCAAAGGGGGAGAAAGTGTATAGATCATAGGCTTCAAGAGAGAGAGAGTGTGTGTTTTGCTCTTTATTTATATCTCTTGCTACTTATTTGCTTGTGTGTTTGCTACTTATTTGTGCTTGTGTGTGAGATACTCTTATGATAATGTGGTTGATCATATTATGCTTAAATATGTGTGCTTGATTGATGCTATCCTATTACTTGTGTATGATCAATCATATTTTGTCTTGGTGATGAGTGCATGCCATTTATATTCTATCAATTTGAGCGCTCCACAAAGGTGTATGTGACATGGAAGAGTAACCCATGGTCTTAATCGATTCTGCATTTGCATTCAAAAGCAAATCATAAATAATGCACAAATTTAGAGGGAGCTCTTGCTTATCACATACTTCTCAAAGCAACGAATTATTTCATTCTTATTATCATTTGTCGAAGCTTTGATCTATATGTTGTCATCAATTACCAAAAAGGGGGAGACTAGAAGTGCAACTAATCCCTGGGTGGTTTTGGTAATTCATAACAACATATAGCTCATTGAACTAATATCCTTTCAAGTTGATTATTTCAGAAAGTTCAATCATTGGAATGGCATGGACTAGGGATGTGGACCCCTCGAAATGCTAAGGACAAATATTGGCAAAAGCTCAAGACTCTTCATTTCTATTTTAGTGATCCAAGATCACATTGAGTCCATAGGAAAAGCCAATAGTATTAAAAGGGGATGAGGTGTTGCTTTATGGTATACTTGCTCAAAATGCTTAGTGATATGCTCCAAAGCCCTCAGCCATTTTCTCAAACCCAAATATGTCCTAAACTTAGTCAAACTCGGTCCCACCGATTTGATTCATCCGGTGCCACCGAGTTCACTTGACATAGCCATAGCCAGAAACCCTAATCAGTTCGGTCTCACCAATAGGGATCTCGGTCTCACTGAGATGGTATTGCAAACTCTCTGTTTCCCTTCATAAAGTTTTGGTCTCACCAAAATGAGCGATCGGTCCCACCGAGTTCGCAGTGCAAACTCTCTATTTCCTTTTCGTAACGTTGAGGTATCACCGAAAGGAGCGATCGCTCCCACCAAGTTTGCCTGACCAACTCTCTGTTAGCCTTTTACTGAGATCGGTCTCCCTGAGTTTGTGTAATCAGTCAAACCGAGATGAGGTATGCCCTAACCCTAGCTCATCGGTCCCACCAAAAAGCCTAATGTTCACATTCTGAACTGAATCAGTCTCACCGAGTTTATATATTCGGTCTGACCGAGTTAGATCAAACGTGTGTAACGGTTAGATTTTATGTGGAGTCTATATATACCCCTCCACCCTCCTCTCCATTTGAGAGAGAGCCATCAGAACGTGCCTACACTTCTAGCATACATTTTCTGAGAGAGAACCACCTACTCATGTGTTGAGACCAAGACATTCCAATCCAACCACAAGAATCTTGATCTCTAGCCTTCCCCAAGTTGCTTTCCACTCAAATCATCTTTCCACCATAGCCAAATCTGTGAGAGAGAGCTGAGTGTTGGGTAGACTATCATTTGAAGCACAAGATCAAGGAGTTCATCATCAACACACCATCTATTACCTTTTGGAGAGTGGTGTCTCCTAGATTGGTTAGGTGTCACTTGGGAGCCTCCGTCAAGATTGTGGACTTGAACCAAGGAGTTTGTAAGGTCAAGGAGATCGCCTACTCCATGAAGATCTACCCAAGTGAGGCAAGTCCCTCATGCGCGATGGCCATGGTGGGATATACAAGGTTGCTTCTTCATGGACCCTTCATGGGTGGAGCCCTCCGTGGACTCGCGCAACCGTTACCCTTCGTGGGTTGAAGTCTCCATCAACGTGGATGTACGATAGCACCACCTATCAGAACCATGCCAAAAATCTCCGTGTCTACATTGAGTTTGCCTTTCCAAACCCCTCCCTTTACCTTCATATGCAATGTTTTACATTCCGCTGCTATAATCTTAGAATTGCATGTGTAGGTTGATTGCTTGACTTGTGCTAAGTTGTTAAAATCTGCTAAGACTTAAAATTGGGAAAAGGCTTGATTTTTATTTGGTCAAGTAGTCTAATCACCCCCCCTCTAGACCTACTTTCGATCCTACAATTATTTTTTGAGAAACTTGCATGAAAAAATCTACATTGTTTCCATGAGATTGAACACAAGTGTTCAAGGTCGACCCTCACTTCTCCAATGCATAACCTTCCAATCACTTCTCTTTTGGAAATAAGTTTTTTGGCATAAGAGGCAAGTATTTTTTCGTATTTTGCATTCTTTAAAAAAAATTGTTTGGTTCACCTACAACTAAAGAAAACAAAAACAAAAGGGAAACAAAATCTACTTAGTGAAGAAAGCAAACAAGCGCACACGAGAATATCAACCCGACGCTATTGCTCCCCAGAAACTACGCCAGGAAAGTCCTTGATAATCCCCAAGTGCAAGGAATCATTGTAGCAATTTCCAAAGGTGGAAGTGATAAGTATGGAGTGTCGAACCCACAAGGAGCTAAAGGTAAGATCAATATTCTCTCAAGTCCTATCTGTCACTGATACGACTCTACGTACACCAAAGTTTGCTTCCAACTAGAAACGAGAAATAAAACTATGTTGCGGGTATGAATAGGATAGCTTTGCATGATATCGGAGAACTAAGATATAAAAATAGGTGCTATTAACATAAAGTTAGAATATATTAGTATATATTATAAATAGCGAGTGTGGAATAATGATGGATCGGTGTGCGGAACTATCCTAGGAAATTGTTAACAAGATCGGTAATCATTATTGCAATTTTATATGAGGTAGAGGCATAAGCTAACATACTTTCTCTACTTCGATCATATGCACTTATGATTGGAACTCTACCAAGCATCCGCAACTACTAAAGATCATTAAGGTAAAACCCAACCATAGCATTAAAGTATCAAGTCCCCTTTATCCCATATGCAATAACCCCTTACTCGGGTTTAAGCTTCTGTTACCCTACCAACCCACTATAAGCTAAACATGAACGTATTGCAACACCCTACAATGGGAATCCTTCACATGTGCGTGTCAGGGAGGGAACCATAGGACAAGACCAAAATAAGACATACAACTCAAACCAATCTAAATCATCAATCAACCCAAAAGACAAAAGAAATCTACTCAAAACATCATAGGATGGCAACGCATCATTGGATCATAATATGTGGCATAAAGCACCATGTTCAAGTAGGGGATTACAATGGGGTGCGCGAGAGTGGACTGCTTAAAAGAGATGAGGAAGGTGATGAAGATGGTGATGTTGATGAAGACGATCACCTCGGTGATGGTTCCCCCAGCGGCACTCCGGCGCCACGGAGAGACAGGGGGAGAGAGTCTTCCCTTTGTGCTTCCTCCTCCATGGCCTCCCTGCTAGATGGGGAGAGGTTCTCCCTCTAGTCCTTGGCCTCCATGGTGACGATGGCCCCCTCCGGGTTCCTCCTCCATGGCCTCCGGTGACGATGGCCCCCTTTGGCAGGGTGCCGGAGAGGGCCTAGATTGATTTTTCGTGGCTACAGAAGCTTGCGGCGGCGGAACTTCCGATCTATGGTTCTTTCATGGGTTTTGGCATTTATAAGAATTTTTGCTGTCGGTCCCACATCAAGGAGGTGCCCGAGGGGACCATGAGCCCCTAGGGCGCACCCCTGGGGCGCGCCTAGGAGGCTTGTGGCTTCCTCGTGGAGCTTCTGGTCCTTCCTCGATGCTTCGGGGGTCTCTTTTGGTCCACAAAAAATCACCGTAATTTTTCATCCCATTTCGAGAACTTTTATTTCTGCACAAAAAATGACACCACGGTAGTTCTACTGAAAACAACGTCAGTCCGGGTTAGTTCTACTCAAATCATACCAAAACCAAATAAAATTGTTGGAAGCATGGCATGAAAACTTCATAAATTATAGATACGTTGGTGACATATCAATCCCCAATGCCTTCCCCGTAAAAAGGAAACCGCAAGGGGCGCTGCTCATTTACCCCCTTTTGCCTCCAACCTAGTGCCCGCCTCCTTCATCTTCTTCCTTGCACAAGAACAGAGCACTCTGCTCCTGTTGCCTCTTCTCCATCGTGCTATTCCTCTCCCACCAAATCCACTTCCTTGGTATCCACCATGGCTCCCAAAAGAGGCAGGGAAAATTCAAAAAGCCAGCCGACCCGGAAGCAGAGGAGAGGAAGGAGGAAATGGCGGCGTTGGGGAGGAAGAACATCATCCTTGCGCCGGTTCTTAAACAAGATGATTTGGTCGAGTGATATGCGATCAGGTGGGGAAGGGAGACAATGGCCCATCCAGCGCCACAAGTTTTCCCCAGCTCTGCCAAACCCAGCGGAGACAAGCATCGTTTCTTCACCTTCTATTGCGGGCTTGTCCCCCCTTCTCTGATTTTTCGCTAAGATCAGGTAAACATAAGGGTTCCATCTCCTCGACTTCACACCAAATGCCATGACATGTATGTCTGTCTTCGCGCACATGTGCGAGAACTTCGTTCGAGTGGCGCCCAACGTTGCTTTGTTCCGCCACTACTTTGTTCCACATATCGAAGCAGATGTTCCTTCCAGCAGCATTACTTCGATCCCCAGAGCCAGTGCCAAGGAGGCCTACCTCGACGGCCAATTGCACCTGAAGTGGGACAGGTGGTGGGCAGAATGGTGCTGGATAAAGGACGCCGAGTTCCCAGATTTCTGGAGGCCGAGGATGAAGAAGGTGGAGCGCGGTGGGGATTGGGGCTCTCTTGACGTAAACGACAAGAAGCTCTCCAATGCCATGACCCGCATCCTTCGCCTCAGGGCCGTCGGCCTCACCATCGAGATGGTAGGAGCAGACTTCCTCTGCCGACACATCGCCCCCCTTTAGGACAAAGGGAGGCCAGCTTGGGATTACAAGAACGCAACGGATATCATGCATGTGAGCGCTGGCCTTGGCGCCAACTTGATGGTAAGGCAACAAAGGGTCCTTTTCCACTAGCTCTATCGTGACGCCGGCAAGTTCAAGCTACCGGTGAACATAGTGCCTTTGTGCAACAATTCTGCCAAGGATGCCATTATTGCAATGATGCTTGATTGCAATTCCCAAGGTGTCGTCGGATCTTGGGAAGAACCGCCCGAAGACGTTGTGAGGGGATGGTTTGACACACTGGTGGAGAAAGCCATCAGGGATTAGACGGACCTTATTCGCAGTACCACTAAGGAAGAGCTGGCATACATTGCCAGCAAGGCGGCAGAAGCAAGGATGGCCTAAGGCGCCGGCAGTCTGGATCCGCGGTAGCCAATGTTGGCAAAGCAATTGAGGACGAACTGTCGGAGGACGGGAAGAGCTTGACGAGGAACAGGGTCACGAAACCACTGAGGAGCAGGCACACAAGGAGCCCCGTGTACCTCCTGTCCTGGCAAGGAAAACCCTGATAATCCACACGTATAGGGGATCGCAGCAGTTTTCATGGGTAGAGTATTCAACACAAATTTATTGATTCGGTACAAGGGGAGCCAAAGAATATTCTCGAGTATTAGCCGCTGAGTTGTCAATTCAACCACACCTGAAAGACTTAATATCTCCAGCAAAGTATTTAGTAGCAAAGTAGTATGGAAGTAACGGTAACGGTGGCAAAAGTAACATTAGCAGTTTTATAGTGATTGTAACAGCAGTAGCAACGAAAGTAACTTAGCTAGATCAATATGTGAAAAGCTTGTAGGCAATGGATCAGCAATGATAATTGTGTCGGATGATGTTCATCATGTAGCAGTCATGACTTAGGGTGATACGGAAGTAGCTCCAATTCATCAATATAATGTAGGCATGTATTCCGTATATAGTCATATGTGCTTATGGAAAAGAACTTGCATGACATATTTGTCCTACCCTCCTGTGGCAGCGGGGTCCTAATGAAAACTAAGGGATATTAAGGCCTTCTTTTAATAGAGAACCGAACCAAAGCATTAGCACTTAGTGAATACATGAACTCCTCAAACTAAGGTAATCACCGGAAAGAATCCCAATTATTGTCACCTTGGGGTATGCGGATCATAACTCGTAATAGGTGTATACGACTTGCAAGATAGGATCAAGAACACAAATATATTCATGAAAACATAATAGGTTCAGATCTGAAATCATGGCACTCGGGCCCTAGTGACAAGCATTAAGCATAGCAATGTAATAGCAACATCAATCTCAGAACATAGTGGATACTAGGGATCAAACCCTAACAAAACTAACTCGATTACATGATAAATCTCATCCAACCCATCACCGTCCAGCAAGCCTACGATGGAATTACTCACGCACGGTGGTGAGCATCATGAAATTGGTGATGGTGGAAGGTTGGTGATGACGATGGCGATGAATCCCCCTCTCCGGAGCCCCGAACGGACTCCAGATGAGCCCTCTCGATGAAGAACATGAGGCGGCAGCAGCTCTGTATCATAAAAATGATGAATCCTTCTATCTGATTTTTTTCTCCGGGGATAGGTACTTATAGAGTTGGAATTAGGGTCGGAGGAGCTCTAGGGTGCCCATAATCCTGCAGGGCGCGCCCCAGGGCTTGTGGACTCTGGGTGCCCCCCCCTCTGGTTGATTCTTGCGCCAATATTTTTCATATATTCCAAAAATATTCTCCGTAAATTTTCACGTCAATCCGAGAACTTTTATTTCTGCACAAAAATAACACCATGGCAATTCTGCTGAAAACATCGTCAGTCTGGGCTAGTTCCATTCAAATCATGCAAATTAGAGTCCAAAACAAGGGCAAAAGAGTTTGGAAAAGTAGATACGATGGAGACGTATCAAACCCGCATCCTCCAGAAAGCCGCCTCCAGAGAATTAGTTTATCCTCCATCTTCGGGCGATGAAGTGGTCGACAAGGGAGCGGCCACCAAGGCCATCGGGCATCAATGATCTCGACGCCAGGATCCTCAACATAGCAAATGTGTCACGCCTCTTCGAGGCAGTCAACCTCATCGACTGTTGGAGTGGCCGGGTCCTCTGAACCTGCCGCACCCACGGCAACCAAACGGGCCAGGACTGCCACTTCGCCTCCTGCCTGTAGCGCCAGGCCCGAGGGAGAATACGACCTCTCTGTCCATAGCGAGAAGGAGGAGGACGAAGGGTATGTGCCAACTACTTCTATTGATTCTTGGTACATTGTTGTTGTTGATCTAATTTTCCCCATTTTGCTTTGATTGACAGTGACGAGCAAACCCTTGCGCAAAGGATGGCAAAGAAGGCGAGGACCACAGTGGGGGATGAGCAGACGGCAAGCTTGTCACCCGACGCGGACGTGATGATCATCCTCTAGCCCGGCCCCCTGCGCAGCCCCCTACGTGAGGCCACTACCTCCTTTCCTTTGGCAAGCATTGGCGTCGAGGCTATCATTGCTGACACCATGAAGTAAGAATGAGAGGAGCGCCACGATGAAGAGAGTGCCCGGAGGCGAATCTATGACGCCTCCATCGACCACTGCGGCGGGACCCAATTCTCCGGCAAGGACCTCCACCGACGAGCATGTCCACCCTGATGACATGCCGGCAAGTGGGTCTGCTGGCAACCAGGCGACGACAATCAAAGTTGTCAGAGGGGAAGTTGTTCCTCCTCAATCGACTCAATCCGGTAAGTCATTTCCGTCAAGCGGTCCCATTCCTTAATAAATTTTGTTTTCTTGAACTTGACCTGAGTTTGATTTCCTCCCTTCTCCTTCTTCTCAGATCCTCCCTCAACCAATGACATGGACATAGACACCACCATTGAGGGGATTACGAAGGACGCTGCTAACAAAGCCCGCAAGATCGCCGCTGATGAGGCCGCCAAAGCTGCTGACAAGGAGGCCCCCAAGGATACTACAGAGGAGGCAACAACAAGAGTGTCGAGGCCACTGGCGGCATTTCTGCCCCAGGAGCACCAAGCGCCGACTCGGCCATGAGAATGGTCACTGCTGGCAAAGCATCCTTCGACGATCACCCTTCAACATCTTAAGTGCCTCTGTTAAGCAGGTATCAGAAGATTGGCGACAACATGTTCGTCAGCATCCCTGGGACGACAAGCATTGACGCGCCCACAGAAGAAGTTTTTGATGACGAGGTCATCACTGCTGCCAGGCTCGAAGTTGTCAATGAGCCGCGCCCCAGCAGCATTGGATCCAAGGAGAAGCAACTACTCAGGGCCATGAGCGAGAACCTCCAGAAGCTTCAAGCACACCACCGCAGCCGAACAGAGGGCATGGACTCCAGTGCAGCTGTTATAGGCAACGCAGAAGAAGAGTTCCAGAAGCGCATGGAGGTGACACAAATCTTGTACCCTAAAAGCCTCCAAGATCATAAAGAACGCCAAAGGTAGCTCACCATCGAGTGGGACAAGTTTATCTTGGAGAAGGCTGAGGCCGATAATGCATAGGAGGAAGCCACGCAAAGGATAGTGGCAAAAGATGCCAAGCCAAAAGAGCGCAAGATTGGTCTCGACGTTCATGAAGAAGAGCTTGCCACTCGTGAGGAGGTGCTTGCTGCCAAACTCCATGGCAAGGATGAAGAGGTCCAAACCCTCCTTGCGCAGCAGTCCCACGAGCTCAAGCGGAAGCACGAGGCAAACAAAGCTCAAGCTGCAGACCATGCTAGCAAGATCCAAGAAGCCTTCAATGTTGTCGAAGCCACAAAGGCCGCTAAGAATGAACTGGAGGGCAAGGTGAAGGAACTGGAGGAAGACCTTGCCACCAATAACAAGGAGATCCTGACACTCAAAGCGGATAGAGAAAATACAGCTCACGCCTTGGCGGAGCTGCAAACCTCAATATCTGTCAAGAACCAAGAGCTCACTAAGGCCAATGGCATCATTGACAACCATAAGCTTAGGGTGGCCAACTTAGAAAAATCTCTTGAAGGTGCCAAGGAGCGTGAGAAGGTCTTATCGAAGGATCTCCAAAACGAGAAGGCCTTGCATAAGAGCACTGCTGACTCCTTCAACGAGCTCAAAGGCGGTTACAATCTTTGGACTGGCCGCCTTGTGGTGACTGCGCAAAACCTCACCACACAGTTATCTGCCATGGGCTTGCCGGAACTTCGCTTCTCCAACAATGAGTGGGATGCCACCAACGCCAGGCTCAGTCTATTCTTAGAAAGTCTTGTCGAGGCATTGGAAAAGCAACAGGAGGCTCGACCTACACATCTTGCCACCGAGTCCTGTAGGCCTTGCTGGGATGTCCTCTTCAAGGTACTTGTCAAGCTTGTGTACCGGAACCCCAACATCGACATCTCCAAGGCCTTCAAGAGCCTGCTGAAGGAAGTAGATACCAAGGCGCCGAAGATCTTGTCACGCCGCTCGCCGACAAGGTCACCACAATCCGCAGGACTGAGGGCCAGCGTAGGAACTAGCTCTTTGCTTGCATCATTTGGCCGCAAGCGCAATTCATATAAAATACAGAACTATCTCAAGTTAGAACTGCATTTGGCTTTTGATATGATATAAACTGCTATCTTATGAATGGATGTGTCCTATCTTCCTTCTTATTCTATCTTTGCATGATTTCTGTACCCTACGCTTGCCGGTGCGCACACTCTTGCCGCGAGCGCTTGAGGAAGAGGTCCTTATCAGCCTACCGGAAGTGCTGCTGCCAGCAAGGTCACACTTGATGGTCACAAGGCGGCTACTTAGGTTGTCAAGCAGACTCAAAAAAAGAGCACGGCTAATCATGACAAGGTTCTTTAGCAAGCAGGTTTCTCATAAAAGGTTAAAATGTTCATGGAAGAACTGCGATTACAACAAAGAATTTGTTTCAATGTTTTTCAACTTAGCTTTTTCTTTGTTGTACTTCTTGTCGTAGAATGATAACTTGAACGTCACTTGTGGTATCCATAGCGTCACTCCCCCCGGGAAACTTGCACGTGAGGAACCCTTCTGTCCTTTGAGAAAAAGAAAGAAGAGAAAACAGGAGGCTAGGAACCTTGACGGTTCGTTAAATGTCTCATACAAGGCAAAATGTAACACCACCCTGCATAAAACATGTACAAACATATTTGTATTTGAAAAAAAGGGTTGTGAAACACTTATCTTTATTTCACTACACACAGGGCTACGTTTGGCTTTGTACAAAGGATTACATGTCTTGCCAACAACTTGTACAAAAGAGGTTGCTGGGATGCCCGATAACCGCACCTTACGGGTTGAACTTGCAAAGATGCTCAATATTCCATGAGTTGTGCACAGGAGTACCATCTTCGGACTCCAGATGGACTACCGGGTCTGGTGACTCGTGCTACCCGATAAGGGCCTTCCCACTTTGGTGTCAACTTGTTTGATCCCTTTGCGGGCTGAATCTGACGAAGAACAAAGTCACCTTCCTCAAAGCTCTGGGCATGCACTTTGCGGCTATGATAGTGGCGCAAAGCTTGCTGGTAGCGTCCAACACATACAGCAGCCTGGAGACGATCTTCCTCGAGGAGCATGCCATCGTCATGCCGCATTTGCTCTTGCTCAGCTTCATCAAAAGCTTATACTCGAGGTGACCCAGATGTGAGTTCCGTGGGGAGCACTGCTTCTGCACCATAGACCAGGGAGAAGGGTGTCTTGCCGGTGGTTCCACTTGGTGTCGTCCCGTGTGACCAAAGAACCGCCGGCAACTCGTTAATCCAACCTCTTCCACACTTGTGCAGCCTATCAAATTTCCTTGTCTTGAGTCCTAGCAACACTTCTGTGTTTTCCCTCTTGACCTGATCATTGCTTCTCGGGTGAGAAACTGATGCAAAATAGATTTTGCTACCAAGGTCTTGACAGTGTTGCATGAAGGCGCGACTCGTGAACTGCGCGTCGTTGTCGGTGATCACCCGACTGGGCACACCAAAACGGCAAACTAGTCCTTTGAAGAACTTGGCCACTTTGTGAACTTTTCGATCGCCATGTACAAGTACTCAAAGCCCCTAATGGCATGGGGAAAGGGGGCGAGTATGTAGAACCCCCAAACCGAGAAGGGCCAGGAGAGAGGGATTGTCTGAAGAGCTTGAGTTGGCTGATGAGTGTTCTTGGCGTGGAACTGGCATGCTTCGCACCTAGTTACCACAGCCACTGCGTCTTGAAGAGCCGTCGACCATTAGAAACCTTGATGGAAAACCTTGCCGACAAGCGCCCGGCACCCGACGTGGGAGCCACACACCCCTTCATGTATTTCTGCCACTAGCTTCTGTCCATCTTCCCAGCATATGCACTTCAATTTCACCCCATTTGGCATCTTTATGTATAGAATGCTATCAACAAACCAACACATACTTGATTGGCGGGCTACTTTTTGAGCTTCTTCTTGTTCATCGGGAAGTTGACCTGACTAAAGGTAATGGACGAGCTGATGTGGCATTGCCGGATCCTGTGGCTCGACGACAAGGACCAAAGCCATCTCTCTTGTTGTGGGAGTTCTTGTGTCGATGGCAAGAGCCTCATGCCCTGCCGAAGCCTGCTGCTCACCAGCAAGCGTCTAGTTGTTTCCAGCAACTTCCTTCCCGGCGGCTGTAGGAAGCTCCATCAGAAAGTACTCGCCAGAATCCAACTTTCTTCTCATGTTTGGCCTCGTTGATGGTGCAACTGAAGGTTGACTCAGAAGGAGCACAAAGGTACCTGGTTCCACAGGTAATTTTTTTGCAGCATGCTTCGACAGGTCATCGGCCATGCTGTTCTTAGCGGAGGAACATGCTTCGCTTGCAGATCGTTAAAGTGTGCTTCCAACTTCCTCACTTCATCCACATATGCCTTCATCAGCTGGCTCTGGTAATCCTTGCTTACTTGCTTCACCACCAACTGCAAGTCTCCTTAGATGGCCAACTTTCTGATGCCAAGGTCAATTCCAGTGCGGAGTCCAGCAAGCAATCCTTCATACTTAGTAGTGTTGTTGGTTGCCTACTCCCTGGAAACTTCATTTGAACTACATACTTGAGATGCTCTCCGGTGGGTGCTACAAGCAGCACTCTGGCACCGTCGCCCTAGAGCGAAAAGGCACCATCAAAGTACATGATCCAATCTTGGGGCGCTTCCTTGCCGGGAAGCGAGGTCTCTGGCATTTCTTCGTCTGGAGTTGGTGTCCATTCAGCAATGAACTCTGCCAAGGCTCTGCTCTGGATTGTTGATGTACTTTCAAACTTCAAATCAACGCTCGACAGCTCCAACACCCACTCCACTATCCTACTAGTGGATTATGGATTCTCAAGTTGTGCTGCAGTGGAAAGCGAGTGATGACGGTGATTTGATGGGCTTGGAGGTAGTGGCGCAGCTTCCTTGAGGCCATGAGGAGGCCAAAGAGCAACTTATGCACACTAGAGTACCTTGACCTAGCCCCCTGGAGAAGGGAACTACCAAAGTACACTGGGCGCTGCACCATCTTCTTCTTCTTCACAACTTGTTGTTCTGTCTCATTTTCTTGTGCTGAACTTGGGTTGTCGGCATTTGACCTTGTCGGAAAAGATTTTGGCTTGTTGGCTTGGGGTTATGTAGTTTATATCTCTTTGTCTTTGTCTTCCCTCTCGACCACTAGTGTAGCACTAACCACTTGATTGGTTGCTGCTATTTATAGCAGCAACGGCTCATGTGGTATTGGTACAACTAGTACTGGCAGAGAGGAGAGGTAGTCCATCAAGTCTTGGGGCGTAGCCCCCGCTTCAGGGGTTCATTTCATTGGACCCGCCTTTTTCAAAATTTTAAAAAATGGCAAGGCACGCTCAGCTGACTTGGAGATGAACCTGCTTAGAGTTGCTCTGCAACTAGGCAGACGCCTCACGTCCTTGACGCGCTTTGGTGCCTCCAACTCCTCAATTGCTTTGATCTTGTGGGGGTTGGCTTCAACTCCATGTTGAGATACAAAGAACCCGAGAAGCTTGCCGGACGGGACGCCAAACACACACTTCTCAGGGTTGAGCTTCAATATGATCTTGAGCAAGTTTGCAAATGTCTCTTCTAAATCTTGGATAAGGGAATCCTTGTGCCTGGTTTTGACCACTATATCATCCATATAGGCTTCAACATTTTTATGTAGCTGAGAACCAAACCCAATTTGCATAGCCCTTGCAAATGTCGATCTGACACTCTTTAATCCGAAAGGCATGCGCACAAAACAGTAAGTACCACATGGAGTAATGAATGTTGTCTTCTCCTCATCCTCCTTGGCCATGAAGATCTGATGATAAACAGAGTAGGCATCAAGAAAAGAGAGGAGGTCGCAACAGGCAGTGGAGTCTACAATCTGATCAATCCGCGGCAAGGGAACATGGTCCTTTGGGCATCCTTTGTTTATGTCAGTGAAGTCAATACAAATCCTCCACTTCCCATTTGCCTTCTGAACAACCATAGGGTTTGCCAACCACGTTGGGTGTAGCACTCCTCTGACCAAGCCTGCTGCATCTAGTTTTTTGGATTTCTTGGGCA
This sequence comes from Triticum aestivum, assembly GCF_018294505.1. Taxonomy (NCBI): domain Eukaryota; kingdom Viridiplantae; phylum Streptophyta; class Magnoliopsida; order Poales; family Poaceae; genus Triticum; species Triticum aestivum. The sequence continues at coordinate 128,692,958 of NC_057796.1, forward strand.
ATGAACTCTTGCCACTCCAAAGGTTGCTTCCTGACCTTCTGCTTGACGGGTCTCGCATCAGGACAAACAACAAGGTGGTGCTCAATAACCTCCCTGTGAACACCGGGGATATCTGATGGTTTCCATGCAAATACATCAATATTCCCCTGCATGAAGGCGACAAGCGCACTTTCCTATTTGCCATCAAGGGTAGCACTCATGGTAAAAGTACCACCAGTGCCATCCTCCCTTGGAGAGACTTGCTTCGTAGCAGGTTGTGAGGCCTTAGTCTTCTTGCTCTTGCCGGTAGAGCTCTCCGGCATGTCCTCAACGGGTGCGCTACACTCCGAAGAGGTGCGCTTCCCAAAGTCCTTGGCGAAGATCTTGCTGGTCTTCTTCTTCTTTCCTCCCCTGGGAGCTTTACCGGTAGGAGCAGGTGCCTTGATGGCAGATGTTGCCACTGCCTCCCGGTAGAGCTTGTCAAAGCAGATAATCATGTCCTTCTTGTCAGAGTGGACAATGATGATGCTCATCGGCCCAGCATTTTCAAAGTATTATAGGCGTAATGCGACGCTGACATAAACTTTGCTAGGGCTGAACGACCAAGAATGCCATGGTAGGGCAACGACATCTTGACGACATCAAGAACAACCTTCTCAGTCATGTAGTTCAACTCGGTACCAAAAGTGACCGGCAAGGTAACCTTGCCAGTGGGCTAGCTCCTCCCCGGATTGATCCCTGGAAATGTTCCCGTTTCTCGGAGATCTCCATCAGGGATTTGCAGGCTCCTGGTCACATCTGGGGAGATCAGATTCAAGCCGGCCCACAACCAGTATTTTCATCACCTTGAGGTTGCAAATTGTTGGCGATACCAATAAAGGCAAACACCCGACCATAGTGGTGCGGTCAGGGTGGTCCTCAGTGTCGAAAACAATGGGCGTGTCGGACCACTTGAGCGGCTTATGCGCCTCTACTGTTGGTTCGGCCACGTTGATCTAACGCGCCCACTGAGTGAGCTAGCGGTGAGAGGAGTGCAAAGATGCACCTCTGTCAACGCACATGGCCTCCACAGCCTTTTGGAACTCCTCTTCTCCAGATTCCTCATCATCATCATCACCATGATCCTCGCCCTCCTTCTTTTCACGGTCGCGAGCAGACTTCTCCTTTTGCAGCTAGCCCTTATTGCGACGACCACCACGGCCACCATGGTTCTTGCTATTGGACCCATCGATGCCATCCTGGCCCTTCTCCTTGTCTTGCTTCTCGTACTCTTGCTTTTGCTTCTCGGCAAGATGCTCCAGTTGTCGGTAGCCGTTGAGATCATGGCCCATGGTGCGTTGCATCTTGCAGTACGGTCCCTTGGTCTTGCCGGAGCCATCCTCTTTCTCGCCTGCCGCAACCTCTCGATAGTCCGCGCATCCGGCAACCTCCTTGCCGGGGTTGTCGGTCTTGGGCTTCTTGGCGGCATCTGAGTTGTTGGGACCCTTGACTGCCATCACTGCCTTGCCCTTGTGCTTGCGATTGCGCTTCCAGCCTGTCTTCTTCGGGGTGGACGCGTCGTGTCGGGTGGTAGGTGCGACATATGCCAACGGGTGGCTTATCATTGTGGGAGCTAGTAAGACATCGCTGGTGCCTGGAAACGGGATAAGGCGAAGACATGCACGCCGGCGAATCTTACCCAGGTTCGGGGCTCCCCGTGGAGATAACACCCCTAGTCCTGCTCTGCGGGGTCTCCGCATGATCACTAGATCAACACAAGTAGCTACAAGTGCTCCTTGAGCTGTTTGGCTAGGGGAAGAAGAAGGGCAAGGCTAGCTCTCCTTTTCTCTCTATGTGGTGTGTAAAACTCTATCAGCTCAACCCTTTGCATGGGTGTCCCGGGGGATTTATATAGGCCTACCCCCCAGGGGTACAATGGTAATCCGGCTGGGTGCGGGTCCCAGCCGTCAGTGTCTGTGCTCGCCGGCTTCTCCGCCGGCCGTTGGGGCCCGCCGACTGGTGGGTCCCGCCGGCTGTCGGCCTCTTGGCCGACAGGCCGGCCCCACCGCCTGGGGGCCTTGTCGGCGGCTGGTTACTGTTGCCTCACCCCTGATGATGAGGGCTTTGTCAAGGTAAGCGTGGCTACAGTGCCGCCGCCTAGCGGGCTCTCACTGTAGCCTCACCTCGTCTTGTCTCCTTAATGATGCACATGTTTCGAGGGAGGGAGGTAGCCGGCTACGCCTCAGGCCGACTAGGGGAGGCCGGGCCGCCTTCGAGCGTCTCTCTAGCTGAAGGGGCCCGCGGCCCGCGTGCCGTACTGGCACCTGTCGTGGGTGACGTCGTGGTCAACATGGCTACAGTGCCGCGCCGGACGGGGGATGGCTGACCCGTACGGCGCCCTGTGGCCATGCATCTTCCGGGATTCGGGGGTGGTAGGTTGTACTGCGGCCACGCCCCGTCTTATCACCGTTATGTGGGTGCAGCCCTGGTGGGTGCAGTCTTGGCCGGCTTCTGGGAGTTGGCCTTCTTCATGGCCGGCTTCTGGGAGTTGGTCCTCTTGGGGCCGGCTTCCTGGAGTCGGCCATCTCGTAGATTTCTTCAGGAAGGTTTTTGAGGCCGGGTCGCCTTCTGGTAGTCGGCCTTGGGGATAGCCAGCCAGAGGAAGGCGGCCCCGTGCTCTGGGTGCTTGAAGGCTCGATTGGCCTGATAATTTTTCGAAGAGCCAGGGGGAGTCGGTTAGGCTACCCATGGCCATTTACTCCGACAGTAGTCCTCGAAGCTGGTTGGGCTTCGAGGCTGAGAGGAGGTCGAGAAGCTCGGTCATCTTCTTATCTTGACGAGCCAGTAGCTGGGAGCCGGCTTCGGTTGGGTGCGTCAGGCGACTACGTCAACTTGCCGGCTTACGTAGCCGGCCCGCCGGCTGGGAGGCGGCCCCAGTGGTCCTATCGGGCCATGACGTTGTCGCCGGCTGGAGCCGCCACCGTCGCCCGACTCCGGGTAATGATCCAGTCGGAGGGCCTGACTGGGTCCGACCTGGTGGCCGCCTTCGTCATGCGCCGGGTGCTCCCGCTTCAAAGCCGCCCTCATCTGATCTGTCAGATGAGCGGCCAACTCGATCGAGTCGGATGTGCACCAAGGAGATGCCTCATGACGAGGTGGCTCATATGGTGAATTATCTCGCGAACTGCAAGCTCTCCGCAGAGTGGCAGTTTGGCAAGGAGCCGTCCTCCCGTGCTCATCCCCCGCCTACGGTATGCTTTTTTATCTTTTCTTCTTTTAGTTTTGTCACCAAGTTTTTCTTGGCCGACTCTGACCAATCGGCACATCTTGGCAGAGCCCTCTCCTTCGACCTGCGGCCGGGACAGCGGGGGCGGATCGCCGATTTCTCCCCGACCGGGCGGAGCATGACTTGGAGGACCCCGACTTGGGGGCGGCCGCCATAGACGACAACACTGAGGCGGGAGGCGGCGAAGCAGGCGGCTCCGGGCTTGGAGCCAGCTTCGACGACTGGCCGGATGACGACGAGGCGGAAATCGTCCCACGCCGCCAGCCGGCGTCCGACCATGGCGCGGGTTCCTCCGCCGCGCCGCCTACTCGGGGCGGCGCGCAGAAGTGTCGGGCCGCGTCGGGCTTGTTTGGCAGTTGGCCGAAGAAGCCCAAGGGCATTGCGGCGGCGACCAGACGGGATGAGGCGGCCGCGAAGGCGGCCCGCTTCCGCAAGGTGGTGAAGCAGCCGCAAACGGTTTCGGCGTAAGTGTAGATTCTCTTGCATACTCCTTCTTTTCTTGTCGATTTCTGAATCCTTGTCTTGGCTCAAAAATCAGGGCTCCGCTTTCTCTTGAGCGGGTTGCTCCCGCCTCCGTGGTTGGATCGCCGGGAGGATCCGGGAGCACCCGTCGTGTGGACCCCCGCGCCGAGCTTCAAGCGGCGACGGAGCGAAACGCGCGGGAGGCGCGGGAGGAGAGGGAGGCGGAAGTGCTAAGGGAGGCTGCCGCCAAGGCGGCGCCGGAGAAGGCGGAGGAGTCGGCGAAGGCACGAGCCGACGCGGCGGCTAAGGCCCAGGCGGAGGCTGCAGCCGCAGCGGCAGCGGAGGGGGCCTTGCTTGTCACCCCCCTGCGTGTCGCGGCGCCCGAGATCCGGGAGCCCCCGCCGGAGGAAGCCGGCGGCGACCTGCCGGAGTTGGAGAGGGAGGACGACGTCGTCGTCCAGGAGAGGGAGGCGGCACCGCCCTCGCCGACCGGGGCGGCTCAAGGCAGCCGGCCTAACGCGCCGCCTGCACAATCGGCTGGAGGCGAGCCGGCTGTGAGGACGGACCTGGTGGTCCGGTCGCCATCGTGCCATCGCGCGGGGAAGGCAACTTCGGCTCCGGACCCGCAGAAGGCCGCGGGCTCCAGCTCGTCGGCCCAGGACGTGGAGACGGCCAGCGCCAGTTCGGGGTGGACGCCGGGTGGTGGGACGGCCGTGGTGAATGTGGCGGCGCAAGAAGTCCGGAACCGGCTTCAGTCCCAGGCCGCAGTGCTGAGGCAGTATAATGACGAGTTCCTCGTGACACGGGCGGCCATTCGGGTGAGTCTTCCCTTTTTTGCTTCTTGATCTTGGTTTCTTCCGTGGGGGCGCGTCAGCGCACCCACTGGGTGTAGTCCCCGAGTTCCGAGTCGGCTGCTGAGCAGGCGGCTTGGAACTTCTCGGTAGGCTTTGTTTGCTATCTTGTTCTCATTCGCTTCTCTGTCCGACTTGCAGGACTACCACAACCTCCGTGCGGCTGCCTTCAACTCCCAGGCTCGGGAGCTGACCCAGAAGACTGCTGATCTAACTGAGAGCCGGGGTAAGGCTTCATCTTTTATCTCACATGGGGGCGCGTCAGCGCACCCACTTGGTGTAGTCCCCGAGATTCGGGCCGACTGCTGAGCAGTCGGGTCGGTCTTTCTTGACGACTTCTTTCTTATTGCTCTTTTCTTCTCTGCCATATCTGCAGCGGCCAATGCCAAACTGAGGGAGCAGCTGGGTGGGACCCAGGCCGCCCTTCGTGCTAAGGAAGCCGAGTTCGACGCCTTGGCTCAGGAGCGTGACCGCCTGGTCAAGAAGCTGGCTGACCAGGAGGAGAGCCACAAGGCGGCCCTGAAGGCGGTGCAGGATAGCGAGGCCGCCCTCCAAGCCGAATACGAGACCGAGGCGGCGAGCTGGGCCGAGGCGAGGCAGTCGTTGATCAATGGCTACGGCCAGATCGAAGACTTGGTTGACGGTAGGCCGCCTTCTTCTTGGTTCCTTGCTTGCCGCTTGCCGTTTGGTTCATTCTCTAACTTTGTATTTTTCTTTTCTTTCTCTTACTTACTTTCTTGTGCAGAGTACTTCCCTGGCTACTCTACTGCCGCCAACCATGTCGTCGAGGCCCACCGCGAGGCGCAAAGGCAGGCTGGCGCTGAGATCGCACCGAACGCTCGCCAGTCGCTTGAGGAACAGCTCCTGGCGATTCAAGCCCGCCTCCAGCCGGCTCACCGCATGCTCCGCCGGCTTCAACGTGTTGGGGTGCCGGTGCTGGCCGCTCTCTGGCCCGGCGAGGTGATTCCCCGCACCCCCAGTCGGACTGCCGACTGGCTGGAGGTAGCGGCCAGCCGCTTCGAGGCCTGAAAGGCTTTAGCAGCTCGGTCAGGCGCCAGGCGGGCGCTGGAGTTCGTCAAAGCCTGGTATCCTGAGCTGAGCTTGGACCAGCTGGCCACCTGGCGGCAGGAGGCCGACACAGAGCTGGAGCCGGCGCGGCCGGCTATCATCCGGCGTGCCTCGGCGATCGCCGACTACACCGACACCAGCTTCTTTGCTCCTGAGGTGCATGATAACGGCGTTGCCCAGCTGGAGGAGTGGTTCGGGCTGAACCCAGCAGATGGCGAGGACTCGGCGGAGGAGATCGACTCCAGCGACGAGGGCGAGGAGGAGGAGGAGGAGGAGGGTGAAGACGCTGTGCCAGATGGTGGAGCAGTCGGCCAGCCTCAGCTTGACCGTGCCTCCAGCAACAAGGCGCGTGCGAGCGCACCGCCTGCAGCCGGCGATGATCAAGCCGAGACTCGCCAGCCGGCCACTCCTCCAGCCGGCGCTGCCGTCTCCACCGACCAGCCCGGCTCCCCTGTTGCGCCCTTAGCCTAATCTGCCGCCTTTACTTTCCTGTTTTATTACTCTTTGAAAAATATTTTGTTAAGTTTGCGCAGTTCCACCCACTGGGGGTGTATTCAAACTGTATTGACTGCCGGCCTGTTGAAGGCCTTATGTGTAAATATAATCATGCATGTGTTTGGCTTTCCATTGTTCTTTGCTTTTCATCCTTTGGTTGTTTCCTTTGCCGCCTTCCCAGCCGGACAGCTGCTCTGCAGTCTGTGGCTGGAGAGGTGCTTGGCCGGTTGGGAGGGCAAGTACTCTAGCTTTCTTGGATTGTAGCGAAGTGACTGGGAAGCCGGCCAGCCGGCTGTTCTGACAGCCGGTAGGCATGGCTGGAGGCCGGCTTGTGTTATATAAGTTCATTAGTCCTTAGCCGTTTTTCATGTGGGCATCCTTTCCTGCCTTTGGCTCTTGCCAGTCGGACAGTCGGTTCTTCGAGCTGCGACTTACAACAAGAGAGGGCTCGGGTGCTGGCACACTACTTGTCTGACTTCAGGTAGAACTTTTAATATAACTCAAGGCGGCCAGTCCCCGGGCCGACTAGTCGAACCCGGTGCCAGATAGAGAATCAAATGTAATAGTACATTCATGGGTATGACATTCGCCATTCATAGATAAAGGAGGGTAGTCCCCGAGTGCACCTCAGGGGGCCCGTTGTCTTGTACTTAATACAAAAAGGTAGCATGATACATACTGCTTTTAACTGTAAAATCTTCTCAGGAGATTGGCGTTCCATGGTCGTTCCGACTCCTTGCCGGAATCATCCCTCTTGCGTGCCCTCGTCTTCTGTGCGTCGATCAGGTAGTAGGAGTCGTTGCCTAGGGCCTTGCTGATGACAAAAGGGCCTTCCCAAGGGGCCGAGAGCTTGTGCTGGCCGGTTGTTCGCTGGATCAGCCGGAGCACAAGATCACCTTCTTAGAAGGATCTTGGCTTGACCTTCCGGTTGTGGTAACGGCGCAAATCCTGCTGGTAGATGGCGGACCGGCTGAGTGCTAACAGCCGGCCTTCTTCCAGCAGGTCGACACCGTCTTCTCGCGCTTCCTTGGCCTCCGCCTCCGTGTACATGGTGACCCGAGGCGAGTCGAACTCGATGTCAGTTGGGATGACAGCCTCGGCACCATATACAAGGAAGAAAGGAGTGAAGCCGGTTGACTTGTTCGGGGTAGTACGCAGACTCCAGAGGACACCGGCACCTCATCGAGCCAGCAGCCGGCCGAACGCTCCAGTGGTACGACCAGTCGGGGCTTGATGCCGGAGAGGATGAGGCCGTTTGCTCGCTCGACCTGGCTGTTTGACTGCGGGTGGGCAACGGACGCTAAGTCCAGTCGGATGCCCTGTGTCGCGCAGAAACGTGCTAGTACTCCCTTGGCAAAATTCGTGCCGTTGTCGGTGATGATGTTGTGTGGTATACCATACCGAGTGGTGATGTCTGCGATGAATGTCACGGCGGTCGGCCCGTTCAACTTCTTGATTGGCTTCGCTTCTATCCACTTGGTGAATTTGTCTACGGCGACAAGCAGATGTGTCATGCCGCCGGGGGCTGTCTTGAATGGGCCCACCATGTCCATCCCCCAAACGGCAAAGGGCCAGGTGAGGGGGATGGTCTTGAGTGCAGAAGCCGGCACGTGTTGCTTGGAGCTGAAGACTTGGCATCCTTTGCAGCATTTGACTAATTCCTTGGCGTCTTCCAAAGCATTCGGCAAGAAGAAACCATGGCGGAAAGCTTTGGCGACAAGTGATCTTGAGGCTGCGTGGTGGCCGCATTCTCCTTGGTGGATATCCTTGAGGATTGCTATGCCCTTCTCTTGCTCGACGCAGCGCTGGAAGACTCCAGTGACGCTACGCTTAACAAGTTCTCTATTTATTATTGCATATGCTCCGGCTCGGCGTTGAACTAGTCTTGCCGAGATCTCATTAGTCGGCAGCTCTCTGTTTACTAGGAAGTTGAGGATGGGCTGGTCCCATGATGGAGTTGTGACTTCTTCTGTTGTCAGTACGGCTACTGTGACCCGGGTGGGTGGGTTGGGCGGTGGAGAGTTGGAGTCGGCCACCGCCTGTTGTGTCGTTGCAGTCCCCGGGTCGATTGCTGCAGTCCCCGGGCCGACTGCTGCAGTCCCCGGGCCTGGTTCTGAAGTCCCCGAGCCAGGTGCGACTACGGCAGTCCCTGGGCCGCTTGTCGAAGTCCCCGAGCCGCCTGCTGGGTTCCCCCAGTCGGATCCGACTGCATCAGGGGCAGGCGGTACGAAGATAGAATCCGATTCTGGAGACGGCTTGACAGACGGTTTGAGGAGGTGCTGGAGAGAGACGCCGGTTGGTATAGCTTGTCGGGTGGAGCTGATCCGTGCCAGGGCATCTGCTTGCTCGTTGTCGGCCCGTGGCACGTGGAGGAACTCGCACCCTTCAAAGTATCCGTTGATTTGCTGGACGAGGAATCGATAGCTCGCCATGTTTGCGTCCTTGGCGTCCTAGTTGCCAGATGACTGCTGGACCACCAAATCCGAGTCGCCATAACACAGGATCCGGCGTATGCCGAGTTCTTTGGCTAGCCGGAGCCCGTGTATGAGCGCCTCGTACTCAGCCACATTGTTGGAGGCGGCAAAATGGATTTGCAATGTGTATCTGAGCTTGTCGCCCTTGGGAGAGGTGAGGACGATGCCGGCTCCCAATCCGGTGTGCATCTTGGATCCGTTGAAGTGCATCCGCCAATGAGTGGAGTCGGGAGCTGGCGGTAGGTACTGGGTCTCGGCCCAGTCGACAAGGAAGTCAGACAATGCTTGGAACTTGATGGCGATGCGGGGCTGGTAGAAGATCGTGTAAGGAGCCAGCGCAATGGCCCACTTAGCCACCCGGCCGGATGCATCCTGGCTGCGTATGATCTCGGCAAGCGGGGCAGTGCATACGACCGTGATGGGATGCTCTTGAAAGTAGGGCTTCAGCTTCTTGGCGGCGAAGTACACTCCATAGCACATCTTCTGGTAATGCGGGTAGTTTTGCTTCGAGGTGGACAGTACTTCACTTAAATAATACACCGGCCTCTGGACTAACTGAGCTCGGCCTTCTTCTGGGCGCTGGACCACGATGACTGTACTGACCACTCGGCTAGTCGCAGCAATGTAAAGGAGCATGGGCTCTTTCTCAGTCGGCGCTGCCAGGACAGGTGGTGTGGTCAGCATCTTCTTCAACTCGTGGAAAGCTTGGTCTGCTTGGTCGTTCCACTCGAAGTGGGTGGACTTCTTCATGAGTCGGTACAGGGGGAGAGCCTTCTCCCCCAGTCGACTGATAAAGCGGTTTAGGGAGGCCAGGCACCCGGTAAACTTCTGAACGTCTCGCAACTTGGTAGGAATCTCCATTCTCTCCATGGCCTTGATCTTCACTGGGTTGCACTCAATGCCGCGTTCGAAGACCAAAAAGCCTAGAAGCTGGCCGGCTGGTACTCCGAACACGCATTTCTCAGGGTTGAGCTTGATCTGGAATCGGCGCAAGTTGGCAAATGTTTCTCTGAGGTCTTCCAGCAGGGTGCCGCGCTTCTCCGTCTTCACCACAATATCGTCTACATAGACGTGGGCATTTCTACCGAGTTGCTTGAGGAGGCATTTCTGCATGCAACGCTGAAAAGTGGCACCGGCATTTCGCAAGCCGAATGTCATAGTCAGGTAGCAGAAAGCTCCGAATGGTGTGATGAAGGCGATCTTCAGGTGGTCGGCTGGGTCCAACTTGATCTGGTGGTATCCTGAGTAAGCATCCAAGGAACTCAACAGCTCGCATCCAGCTGTGGAGTCTATCACTTGATCGATCCGTGGTAGGGCAAACGGATCTTTGGGGCAGGCTTTGTTGAGGCTGGTGTAATCTATACACATACGCCATTTATTGTTCTTCTTCAACACCAAGACCGGGTTGGCAAGCCACTCTGGAAAAAACACCTCCATAATGAAGCCGGTGGCCAGGAGCCGGGCTATCTCTTCTCCTACGATCCTTCTTTTCTCCTCCGACAGTCGGCGGAGAGGCTGTTTGACTGGTTTCGCGTCCGCTCGGACGTGTAGCTTGTGCTCGGCGAAATCCTTCGGAACACCCGGCATGTCCTTTGGGGACCATGCAAAGATGTCTCGATTCTCACGGAGGAAGTCGATGAGCTCGCCTTCCTATTTACTGTCCAGGTTTGCACCAATGACAGCAAACCTCTCCGGGTTCTCCAGGTCCAGAGGTATCTTCTTCGTCTCCTTGGCCGGCTGGAAGGAGCCATGAGCATCATATTCCTTGGGGCTGGGGGACAGGGCCGGCTGCTTGCCGGCCATGGCCACGACTCGGTCCAGCATCTTCTTCTCTTCAGCAATCACGAGGGACTCGGCCAGTCGGCTGCTGGCCGCAGCGCACTCGATGGACTTCTTGTAGTCTCCGGCTATAGTGATGATCCCCTTTGAACTCGGCATCTTCATCTTGAGGTAGGCGTAGTGGGGCACAACCATGAACTTGGCCAGGGCAGGTCGGCCAAGCAAGGCGTGGTAAGGGCTTTCTAGATCCACTACTTCAAACCAGATCGCTTCTCGGCGAAAGTGATCCTTGTCTTCGAAGAGAACATCCATCTTGATCTTGCCGATTGGGGAACAGGACAGGCCGGGTACGATGCCATGGAACACAGTCGGGCTCGGCATGAGCTGCTTCGCCTTGAGGTTCAACTTCTCCATGGTGTCGCAGTACAGTATGTTGATGCTGCTTCCACCATCAATCAGCACGCGGGAGAAACGGGCAGCTCGCCTTTCCGTCGCGAGGGTGGCGTCCAACACTAATGCGTAGGAGCCGGGAGACGGCATCACCTCTGGGTGATCGGCCCGGCTCCTACTGATAGGCCCTTCAGACCAATGCATGAACTCGGGGTTGCTGGAGGCGACCGCGTTGACTTCTTGGTGCTGTCGGCGCCGACTACGCTTGTCTTCAATCTGGCTCGTGAAGACGACGTAGGCGGCGTGCTCATCTGGGAACTCATCCTGAATGGCTCCGACTGCTGGTCGAACAGCCGGCTGCTGAGGGGCTGGAGGCGGCGGGCCAGGAGGCGGAGGCGGCACCAGCCCCTCGCCCTTGGAGATCCGCGTGAGCCAATGGCACTTCCGGGTCGTGTGGTTGGACGGCTTCGCGCCACTATGGAACTTGCAGGGGGCATCGAGAGTTTGCTCGTAGGAGAAGGCCGGGTGCCAAGCCGGCCTACTGCCCTTCTTCTTGGGAGCGGGCCGCTCTTCGGGCTGTTCGTCTTCGACGGTGGCTACTTGCCGACTGGTGGAAGGCGGCATAGGGGCCTTGTGCTTGTGGTCGTTCTGGTAGGGGCGTCGGTTGGAGTCACCAGCCGGCGTCTTGGGAGCTGGAGCGAGCACCTTTCCAGAGGCGTCCACTCGGAGCTCGGTCTTCATCGAGGAGTCGGCCATGGCGTACTTGTCTGCTATGATTAGCAGCTCATCGAGGGTGGTCAGCTCGTTGCAGAGGAGTCGGTGCTTGAGGAGGGTGCCCTCTCGGCACCCGGCGTGAAGTACTCTATGGCTTGAACCTCGTGCACCCCCTCGCAGGAGTTGCGGAGCTCGGCCCAACGCGTGAGGTAGTCGCGAGTCGATTCGCTGGGCCCTTGGACGCATAAGAAGAGCTGGCGGGGCTTGGGAGGCCGCTTGTATGTGCTGGTGAAGTTGCGGATGAAGACTTCTGTGAAGTCTAGCAAGCTGTTGACGCTGTAGGGCTTGAGGATGTTCAGCCAGGTGCGTGCCGTGCCCTGAAGCATGAGAGGGACGTACTTCATGGCAACGCGCCTGTTGCCGTTTGCTATGCTGACTGCGGTAGAGTAGTTGATGAACCAATCTTCCGGCTTCACGGAGCCGTTGTATTTTGGCCTATCTCTTGGGAGTGAGAACCCTTTGGGGAAGGGCTCGTCGCGGATGCGGGGGCCAAAGCAAGGCGGGCCGACATCATCTTCTTCTTCTAGCGCCAGGGATCGCGCTAGACGGTCGATCCGGCGGCGGGCATCATTCTCGCTGACTCCTTCGCGGTGGCCTAGTCGGCCACCGAGAGTCGGATGCGTGACAGGCGGCGGGGTGGGATATCTCTCCCCACGAGGCGGGGGGAGGCGGATTGCCTTGTCGTTCCACCACTCGGGGGCGGCCTTCTGCATCGCGCTCAATGGTGACCCGAGTCCGGCTGCGGCTAGCAGCCGGCTCCTTGTCTTTCCTTGCGCGGGCGCCGCTTGCAGTCGGCGTCCGGGATGTCGCGGCGTGTTCTCGGCGTGGGGGAGGACTCTCAGCGCGGGCGCCGGCTTCATGCCGTTCTGCGGCCGCGTCGATCAGCTGCTGGAAGTGTCTAGTCATGTAGGGGAGCTCGTCAGCCCCCAGCCCGTTCAGCTCGTCTACGGCCGGCTGAGCGGCACGCAGGTTCTCGAGTGGCGAGGCGTAGACTGGGCGGTCTGCTTCCAGCATGCTGGCGATGGCCGCGCCGCGCTTCTTGACGAGGCCGGCTCGGCTCGGCCCGCCAGGAGGCGGCGTACCAAAGGCGGCGCGGTCGACTTCGCGCTGGTGAGCCTCAGTGAGGCGTCTCATGGATGCTATCTTCTGGCCCTCCGCGATGAGGGCGAGGCGGCGTGCCTCCAGAGTCTCGGCGTCGGCATCGGCCGGGATGGGGACGGACAAGTCGTGCAGCGCCACTTGTAGGGCGTCGTGGGCGTTCTCGCCCAAGACGGCGCCGTGGCTGATGACCAGCACCTCAGTGACAGCGCTGCTGCCACTGTCGGCTCGAGGGAGATGGTCGTCGATGATCACCACGTCGGTGGGGAAGGCATCAAGCGATGCCGTGTCGGAGTCGACAAGCATCGGGTCGGTGGAGCCGACCGACTCCAAGTCCACAGCAAGCTCGCTGGAGACGTGAAGCTAGTCGAGGAGGCTGACGAGGCGGCTCTTGGGGTAGTCTGTGCCCGCTTCGGACGCGGGCTCGTCGGAGATGCGAGTCTCGCCAAGAAGGTCGGCGAGGCAGCTCGCCGCGCAGGCGTCGTCGACGCCTTGCAGCGCGTTAGGGCAAGCGCCATCGGGCGTAGCGGGCTGGCTACGCTCGCGGGGGAGGAAAAGGGTTCCCGTCCAGAACAGGTCTCCGGACGACGGTGCACCTGGCCCCACGGTGGGCGCCAAATGTCGTGTGGTAGGTGCGACATATGCCAACGGGTGGTTTATCATTGCGGGAGCCAGTAAGACATCGCCGGTGCCTGGAAACGGGATAAGGCGAAGACATGCACGCCGGCGAATCTTACCCAGGTTCGGGGCTCTCCGTGGAGATAACACCCCTAGTCCTGCTCTGCGGGGTCTCCGCATGATCACTAGATCAACACAAGTAGCTACAAGTGCTCCTTGAGCTGTTTGGCTAGGGGAAGAAGAAGGGCAAGGCTAGCTCTCCGTTTCTCTCTATGTGGTGTGTAAAACTCTATCAGCTCAACCCTTTGCATCGGTGTCCCCGGGGATTTATGTAGGCCTACCCCCCAGGGGTACAATGGTAATCCGGCTGGGTGCGGGTCCCAGCCGTCAGTGTCTGTGCTCGCCGGCTTCTCCGCTGGCCGTTAGGGCCCGCCGACTGGTGGGTCCCGCCGGCTGTCGGCCTCTTGGCCGACAGGCCGGCCCCACCGCCTGGGGGCCTTGTTGGCGGCTGGTTACTGTTGCCTCACCCCTGATGACGAGGGCTTTGTCGAGGTAAGCGTGGCTACAGTGCCGCCGCCTAGCGGGCTCTCACTGTAGCCTCACCTCGTCTTGTCTCCTTAATGATGCACATGTTTCGAGGGAGGGAGGTAGCCGGCTATTGGGAGCCGGCTACGCCTCAGGCCGACTAGGGGAGGCCGGGCCGCCTTCGAGCGTCTCTCTGGCTGAAGGGGCCCGCCGCCCGCGGGCCGTACTAGCGCCTGTCATGGGTGACGTCGTGGTTAACATGGCTACAGTGCCGCGCCGGACGGGGGATGGCTGACCCGTACGGCGCCTTGTGGCCATGCATGTTCCGGGATTCAGGGGTGGTAGGCTATACCGTGGCCATGCCCCGTCTTATCACCGTTGTGTGGGTGCAGTCTTGGCCGGCGTCTGGGAGTCGGCCTTCTTCATGGCCGGCTTCTGGGAGTCGGTCCTCTTGGGGCCGGCTTCCTGGAGTCGGCCATCTCGTAGCTTTTTTCGGGAAGGTTTTTGAGGCCGGGTCGCCTTCTGGTAGTCGGCCTTGGGGATAGCCGGCCAGAGGAAGGCGGCCCCGTGCTCTGGGTGCTTGAAGGCTCGATTGGCCTAATAATTTTTTGAAGAGCCAGGGGGAGTCGGTTAGGCTACCCGTGGCCATTTACTCCGACACGTCGTCGTCCTCAGAACCAACCTCGGCTCCGGCATCCTCCTCGGGAAGTCTCCTCCCCTCCTGACCACGTGCACACTGGTCCGCCAAGGTGTACAAGTCGTTGACGGTCTTAGCCTGCTCGATATTCAACTGAGACCGCATCCCGCGATTGTGAACATTCGCATGGAATGAAGCAAACACATCATCAGGGTGTATATCAGGGATGTTGTGGTGCACACGGCTAAACCTCTGGACGTACTTACGAAGGGATTTGCCATCCTTCTGTAGAATCAAGTGGAGGTTGCTGGGCTGCCCAGAGGCTCGTGGCCCCTGATGTAGGTCCCAATGAACACATGACACAAGTCTGACCAAGAAGAAATAGAGCCCTTCGGCAAGTTCACCAGCCGAGATCTCACGTTGGGCTTGAGCGCCAATGGAAAAGAGTTGGCGAGTGCCTTGTGGTCTCTACCACCAGCAGCTTGCACCGTGATGGTGTGAATCCTGAGAAACTCGGACGGATTGAGCTTGCAGTCGTATTTCTCCGGCAAGTCAGGCCTAAAATCCCGGGAAGAGGGCCACTTAACTTGCGCAGCTCGCGGGTAAATGCTAGGCAGCCCACATCATTGGGCAGGCACCCAGGGAACCCTGGCGCAGGCTCATTAACAATTGGCCCTTCTCGCATGTCCGATGGACGGCGTGCTTCCCAGCACGCTCAATGGTAGTTCGAGCATACTCGATGCGCCAGTCATCGATGAGCTAGAGCTAATCTTGGTGGCGGTTCTGGTGGCCTTGTGGGTCAGACGACACCATAAATGCATCATCACCGGTGTCGACCCGCTGGCTCTGTCGTACTTGCCAGGGAGGAGATTGCACCGTTAGTGCACCACCCATGGTTTGCTCACCAGCCCCTCATACTGACGCCATTGGCTGCCACTGAGAGGACCCCGCCGATCGCACCCCAACGTTGTTGGCGTAGCCCACGAGGCTCTGGATGGTGGCACGCCACTCATCCATCTTCTCCGGAGCCGGAGGAAGGTTCAACAATAATGCCACCTATGCTAGTGCCTCCGCCGGCGATTTGGACATGACTGCCGCAAGGACTGAGAGGTGCCTCGACTTTTATGTGAGCCAGAAGGAGCTGCATCTCTATCCCGCTGCCGCGGTCGATGCTCGCCAGCAGTTTGACATGGCGACAGGTCATGTGTACCATGAGAATGGTGCACATGCTCCTTGTCTGGCCATTGGCTAGGGTCGACGTCGTTAGGGGGAAGCGTCTCGTTTCCATCTTGTGATGGCCTCGACACGCGCCCCGCAACTCTGTTTGTCTTGTATCTCGTGGCGTCGTCCTTGGATGTAGCTGTTGGGACCCCATGGGTTGCAGTGCCGCCTCTCAACATGGGGACGCGCGAGTCTTGGCTTTCGGCAGAGCGAGTACGACGCTTGTCATCGGAAGTGTGTGGAGAGCGCTCGTTGCCGACCCCATCCGCCGGAGGCGTCTGGGCCAACAGCTTGGAGGCGGACGGTGGACCCACCGCTGCACTCTACTTCTTTGGCACCATGGACGAAGAAGACGGCGAAACTTGCACGAAGACTGCGGGAGTAGAACCGCACAAGCGACCCCCCTGCCTGGTGCGCCAAAGATGTCGGGGTACGACAATCTAAGGGACCAGCGTGGCCCCTTTACAGTTCGGCTTGGGAGATCGACGAGCACGGTGAGCAAATCCAAGAGTTCGCACACGAGGTTTCTTCAGGTTCAGGCCGCCGTGGAGGCGTAAAATCCTACTCCTGCATGTTTGGTGGATTGACTTGGGGCTCAAGTTACAAGCGCATCTTGCCGGAAAAATGTGAGCAAGGTGCAACTACTGTGTAAGCGTGAGAAAAGTGTCGACCCATGCCTAGATATTCACGGACCTTCTTTTATAGACAAAAAGGGTTCATCACATTGGCAACATGGTCATTACATCTTGTGTGTAGTTGTCTTGATGCTATCTGTTGACGCTCAAAAGTGGCATAGTCATAAAATTAGCATAGGCTGCATCAAGACTAATTCAAACTAATTATTGGAGGTCACCTCTGAATGGCTCTCTTTAAGAAGATCGAGATGGATATGAATATGGTTTAAAACGGAGCTCGGAAACAATAGTTGTGACAACTTCAGAGATGCTTGTGTTGACACCAGATTAAATAATGACATGAAACTCAATTAATATTGCCTCTAATGGAAAACGTTTCAACATGAAAGTTGTGCGTCTTGTCGAAGCGGTTGATTTTAATATAAAATTTGTCTTAATCCGAGGTCGTATGCAACCTGTGGAGGCAAAACAAGGTAAGAAACAAAAGCTGCAGAGTCATTTCGGACCGACCGAGTTGATTTGATCGGTGAGACCGAGTTGGTCCGAAAATTTAATAGAGAGTTGGCAATGTTCACTCGGTAAGACCAAAGCAAACCAATCGGTGAGACCGAGTTGACCCGAGAAATTACAGAAGGATACAGAGGGTTGGCAACGTTCACTCGGTGGGACCGAAACGGACCAATCGGTGGGACCGAGTTTATCCGGGAAATTACCAAAGATTCCTGTTCGAGTTAGGTTAGGGTTTTTGATGTTTTGGATGGAATTTTTAGTCCTTTTGTTGTACGGGAAGTCTAGCCGCCTCATAAATAGATGAGAGGTGACGGCCGATTGAACAGCACACAATCGCAAAAACACATCTACTACTTTTACATCTACGTTTTGTCCCTCCCCCGTTTTTGCTTCCTCGTTCTTCGTCGTTCTTCGTGTTGGAGAGCTGCGAATCACGAGGCTCTAGGGGCGGTTGGACCGACCTAGGGCATCCCATAGCCGCCGCACTCCCCGACGGGGTCCCTCCCGGGAGTGTGGGGTTTCGGGTCCTCAAAAGCTCTCGCCGGTCGACTTGCGAATCGCGCTTCCGGTGAAACTCCTTCGACGTGAGCTACGGTGCATCACCCCCGGCATCAAGGGTACACGTGATGTGTTCGTGTGCGAACACACTTTTTGGCGACTCCGCTGGGGACTGAAAATCAATCATCATCATCCACCATGTCCGATCTTCCCAAGCCATCTGAGGTAGACGCCGATAACATCATTAAGCCCAGTCTTGATGAGATATCGGCCGATCATCGCCAAATCTATGAGGAGTAGAAGAAGGCGCGCGAAGAGAAGGATTTGCAGGAGTTCCTTGCAAAGTTCAAGAAGGATCGCCAAGGCAACATCACTCCGATTGAAGAAATCAAGTTCCCTCCTCTTCAAACCGAGCAGGTTAAATCCTCTGTGAGTACTACCTTTTCTCCTGAGCAGTGGGTTGAGATTGAGAGTCGTATTGTTGATGGTAACAATCTGGTCTATCAAACTTTCATAGAAAATAATAATGCTCAGAAAAATATATCTCAATCATCTAGTGGTAATGGTGGTATAGCTGCTAGCGTGCAAAACCCTAATTTGGCTTTACCTATTTCATCGGCGCCTCCCATGCCGATGACTTATTACCCTACCCAAGCAAATCAAATTGTTGCTGCACCCATTAATCCTATCATGAGTATGCCAAGTTCGGTGGTGACGCCGAACCAAGCCCTACCCATAGGTGCAAACGTTGTTAGATCACTGTCGAATTACAATTCGGCATACATGCCACAATTCACACCTGCATCTACTAACCCTACTCCTCCTATGCCATGGCCACAAGCTTCTTCGTGCACTGTGGATGATGGTCTAGCTAATCTTAGAGAGGAGATGGCTAAGATGCTCCGAGAGAATTTTGGAGTTGAGTTACCAAGGAACCGTATTTACCAAAAGCCATATCCAGAATACTTTGATGCAATTCAATGCCCTCCGAGATATAAAATTCCAGATTTTGTTAAGTTTAATGGAGAGGGCACAAAAACCACCTGGGAGCATGTTAGTCAGTACTTGGCACAATTAGGTGAGGCAAGTTCACGAGATGAGTGGAGAATACGTTATTTTCCTTTATCTTTAACCGGTACTGCTTTCTCGTGGTTTTCTGCGTTACCACCCGGTTCTATTACTACATGGTTTCACTTGGAACAAAAGTTTCATGATCATTTTTATAGTGGTGATAATGAGCTTAAGTTGTCACATCTTACATCGGTTAGACAAAAGCATGATGAATCGGTCTCCGATTACGTGAAGAGATTTAGAGAGACAAAAAACCGGTGCTATAGTTTGATGATAACCGAGAGGGATTTGGCTGATCTTGTGCTTAGTGGTTTGAGAACTCACATTAGAGAAAGGCTAGAAGGACATGAGTTTTTAAATATCAACCAAGTCTTGCAAAGGGCTTTGGCTCAAGAAAGCCGAAGCAAAGATCTTAAAGTGGTGCATAGATATAAAACTGATCGTCCTAAGATGAATATGGTTGAGTATGATAGTGACCACTCGGACGATGAGGGTGGTATTTATGCTGCTGAATTTGTTTGGCCATCTAAGGCCAAACCATTTACTTGCAATGATTTAAAGTCGATTCATGAGAATCGTGATGAAGAGATGAAATTTACTTTCAACATTGCTAAGTGTGATAGAATATTTGATGCTTTATTGCAAGCGAAGATTATTAGAATATCTCATACTTTACCGCCATTTGAAGAGCTGAAACGGCGTGCTTATTGCAAGTATCATAATTCTTTTTCTCATGCTACTAATGATTGTAATGTTTTTCGATGACAGATACAATCGGTCATTAATGACAGACGATTGAATTTTTCTGAGGTGCAAGTTGATAAGCAGCCTTTCCCAATGAACACCATGGATTTGGAGGGGAAGACGATGTTAATTCGGCCCAGCATAGCCGAATCAGCTAATAAGGATAATATTGTCGTTGGTGAGCCCAGGAAAAATAAGGAGAGCGACAAGGTCTTGGGGAGACAAGTTGTGCTTGACAAGCAATCCAATGGCAAGGAGATAATCAAGATCACCATCAAGAATCCTACACTCGGGGGGTAACCACAAGTGCAAGAGAACACTCATGTAAAATTTGTTAAGCCCAAGAGTCCAGAGGTTGGCAAGTGGAAGACGAAAGAAGCTAAAGTGCAACGCAAGAAAATCAAGCCAACTTTTGATATGTTGTTGTCCAAGTATGCCAATCAAGCGGCCGGTTCTAGCTCTAACCGGTCAAATTTGAAGCGCTCAAGGTCACCTCCTCGGGAAGAATTTCAGCATCATGCAAGGCCATATGGGTCATGGGCACCGGGACCATGGATGGCGCCACCCCCCTATGCGCCATACTACATGGGACACTTCAATGGAGGATGGGGGCAGCCCCCAATGGCCCCTTATGCTTTTCATTCGGGTTGCGCAGAACCAAGGAGGCTCGTTCATGAGAGGCTTTCTTATCCCACACGAGGCCGTTTGAACAATGGTGTCAATCGGCCAATGCAAGGTAATCAAAAAAGGGTCAGCAGGCAAGTGTGGCGTGCCAAATCACCAAGTGCTGAAATTTCAGAGCCTAGCAAGAAAAAGGAGAAGAGTACTAGTGGTGAAACTATTATGATAGGCACTAAAGAATTAATAATCAAAGAGCCAATTATTGTTGATAATCCGGCTAATTCTAATAAAGATGTGGCTGCGGTCCAGCAAGGCCCCATGGCTAATGATCATGAAGCTAGCACAAGCAAGGCCAAGTCGAGGGATCCAAAATATACTCAGCCTAAGTGGTGTCCTTCCGGTCTGACCAAGGCGCAAAAAAGGAGATTGCAGCGCATGAGGAGTCATGAGAAGGAGGAACAAGAAGCAGAAAATCTAAGGGATAAATTATTCAATGAAAGCCGTCCCATGGTAACCCCAAAAAAAGTGTGGAGGCCAAAGCAAAAGGAAAAGATAGAAGCTTCTGCATTGATCATAGCAACACCTACACCACCAACGGAGGACGATGCGGCTACTATTACATCGTCCACTTTGCCTACTACTTCCTCTTCCCTTGGAGATATTTCGGAGTCAGTGGACATGCTTGCGGAAGGAGATGAAATGCTTGATTATGAGTCTACACCAGTTCATGAAGGTATGGATATTAATATGGTGTATTACTTACCCGCTGAATTTCGTGCTATAGATGAAGAAGGGGAAGTAGCTCAGCTAGATTTTGGTCCTAAAAATGCTATATTCAAGAAGCCAAAAGAACCGGTGACGCACTTGAAGCCATTGTTCCTTAAAGGTCATATTAATGGATCGCTGGTTGCTAGAATGCTTGTCGATGGTGGTGCTGTGGTGAATCTTATGCCATATTCGGTCTTCAAAAAATTGGGGCTGCGTGATGAAGAGTTAATAAAGATCAACATGGTGCTTAATGGATTTGAAGGCAAAGAGAAAACTGAAGCCAAAGGTGTAATGTATGTGGAGCTTACGGTGGGAAGCAAAACTTTGGCCACTGCATTCTTTGTCTCCGAGGTGCAAGGTAACTACAATGTGATATTAGGCCGCGATTGGGTTCATGCAAACCAATGCGTGCCATCTACTATGCACCAGTTATTAATTCAATGGGTTGATGATGAAGTAGAAGTCATTCATGCGGATAATTCAACTTGTGTTGCTTTGGCCGATGCATCGGTGGATTGGCAACATCCCAATGCTACTTGCTTGACGGGGCGCGACTTGTCAGAATTTGATTTTCTTAGCGCCACAAAAAGTGGTTTTGTGCCCGTTTCTTTAAAGCCGGTTGGAGATAATCGGCTCCAAGGTATGATGTATTTAAATGGATCCTAACTCAGAGTGGTTACAAAAGCGTCTTGTAGAATATCGGTCCAATGAGAACGATATGTATGAGTCCATAGAAGAGTTAGATGATATGGATAAATTAGGACAAGGTTTTACATCGGCCAATCCATTAGAAGAGATAGATATAGGAGATGGTTCAATTCCTAGGCCGACATTTGTAAACAAAAATTTAAGAGCCGATCATAAAGCTAAGTTGATCGAGCTATTGAAAGAATATGTTTGTTGCTTTGCATGGGAATATCATGAGATGCCAAGTTTAAGCCGAGAGCTAGTGGAGCATCGTTTACCTATAAAGGCCGGTTTTAGACCATACAAGCAATCGGCCAGAAAGTTTAATCCAAAAACGTATGTTGGATCAAGGAAGAGATCAGTCGTTTGCTTAAAGCTAATTTTATTAGACCTTGCTGGTATGCCGAGTGGATTTCTAACATTGTACCAGTAGAGAAGAAAGGCTCTGGCAAGTTGAGGGAGTGCATTGATTTTAGAGATTTGAATAGAGCTAGACCTAAAGATGAGTATCTTATGCCAATAGCTGATATGCTTATTAATGATGCTTCTGGACATAAGGTCATTAGCTTTCTTGATGGTAATGCGGGGTATAACCAGATTTTTATGGCCGAAGAGGACATGTCCAAGACGGCTTTTCGGTGTCCCGGTTTCCTTGGTTTATTTGAGTGGACAGTGATGACCTTTGAATTAAAAAATGTCGGTGCCACGTATCAAAGGGCTATGAATTTAATTTTTCATGATTTGCTTGGTGTTATACTTGAGGTTTATATTGATGATATTGTTGTCAAATCGGATGCTTTTGAATCTCATCTAGCCGATTTGCACTTAGCTTTTGAGAGAATGAAAAAATATGGACTAAAGATGAATCCTTTAAAATGTGCTTTTGGTGTATCGGATGGAAAGTTTTTGGGTTTATTATTCATCAAGATGGCATAGAGATTGATCCCAAAAAGATAGAAGCTATACAAAAGTTGGAGGCTCCAACATGCAAGAGAGATATGCAAAAGTTCCTTGGCAAAGTCAATTTTTAAGGAGATTCATAGCCAACTTGTCAGGGAAGGTTGATGCATTCACTCCATTCTTTGGTTAAAGGACGATGCCAGTTTTACTTGGGGGGCAAAACAGCAAGAAGCATTTGATATGATAAAAAGTTATTTGTGCACTCCTCCGGTGTTGAAAGCTCCCAAACATAGAGAGCCCTTTAAGCTTTATATTGCGGCAGAGGAAGGTGTTATTGGTGCTGTTTTGACTCAAGAGACCGAAGGAAAGGAGCATGCTATTACTTATTTGAGCCGACGCTTATTGGACGCCGAGACAAGGAGAAAATCAAGACTGGAGGAAACCCATAATTGATTATTTGTGTGATCCTAGTAAGAGGGTGGACAGGACTGTTCGGCGTATGGCTTTCAAATACACAATGAGAGATGATGGTCTCTATCGCCGAACGGTTGATGATGTTCTTTTAAAGTGCTTGGACGAGGACCAAGTGAGAGTTGCTATGGGAGAGGTCCATGAAGGTATTTGTGGCACTCATCAGTCGGCTCCCAAGATGAAATGGTTATTACGACATGCTGAGTTTTATTGGCCGACAATGGTTAATGATTGCTTCCGGTATTATAAAGGATGTGAAGCTTGTCAAAAGTTTGGTGATATTCAGTTGGCTCCCGCTGCTATGTTACATCCTATTATCAAGCCGTGGCCTTTTAGAGGTTGGGGATTAGACTTTATTGGAGAGATTCATCCTTCTTCTTCAAAGGGGCATCGGTTCATGTTGGTGGCGACTGATTATTTCACTAAATGGTATGAAGCAATACCACTCAAAAATATGACTCATACAGAGGTAATTCAATTCATAATTGAGCGCGTTATTCATAGATTCGGCATTCCTCAAACATTAACTACAGACCAAGGTTCATCCTTTATGTCACATCAAGTTAGAGAATTTGCCGAATCATATA
This sequence comes from Triticum aestivum, assembly GCF_018294505.1. NCBI lineage: Eukaryota > Viridiplantae > Streptophyta > Magnoliopsida > Poales > Poaceae > Triticum > Triticum aestivum. The sequence goes on from NC_057796.1 coordinate 128,716,086, forward strand.
AGATAAAGTTGCTTAATTCCTCTCCATATTATGCCCAAGCCAATGGACAAGCTGAGTCTAGCAATAAAATATTAATCAAGCTCATCAAGAAGAAGATTGAGGATAATCCAAGGAGATGGCATGAGCTACTGTCTGAAGCTTTGTGGGTACACAGAATCTCAAGGCATGGTGCTACAAAGGTAACTCCATATGAGCTCGTATATGCTCAAGAGGCCGTTTTACTAGTGGAAGTGAATTTGAATGCTTTGAGAATAGCCAAACAAAATGATTTATCGGCAGTGGACTTTTATAACTTGATGATGGACAATATTGATGAAGTCGCCAATAAACGTTTGGCTGCTTTGGAGGCCATAGAGAGAGATAAGTTGAGGGTGGCAAGAGCTTACAATAAAAAGGTCAAGTTGAAGACTTTTCAAGTTGGCGATCTCGTGTGGAAGGTGATTCTCCAATCGGTTCGAAAGACAGAAAATTCGGTAAGTGGTCTCCAAGTTGGGAAGGTCCTTTTAGGATTACAAGAGTGGTTCCTGAAAATTCATATTTGGTGGAATCCATACAAGGGGCATTGTTACCTCGATCTCTCAATGTAAAATATTTAAAGAAGTACCACCCAAGTGTGTGGCAAGAAGCCTAGATAGGCAACGGCCGATAAATAACTATCGCTCTTAGCATAAACATGGACGATATATACTTATCGTCCTAAGAACATATAAATAGCCGATGGAGTGTTGACATCGTCCTTAGAACAAACTTCATACAAGTTATTTTTCGGCGCGCTAGCTATGCCGAAAAACAGGGGGGCATGTGTTGACGCTCAAAAGTGGCACAGTCATAAAATTAGCATAGGCTGCATCAAGACTAATTCAAACTTATTATTGGAGGTCACCTCTGAATGGCTCTCTTTAAGGAGATCGAGATGGATATGAAGATGGTTTAAAACGGAGCTCGGAAACAATAGTTGTGACAACTTCAGAGATGCTTGTGTTGACACCAGATTAAATAATGACATGAAACTCAATTAATATTGCCTCTAATGGAAAACGTTTCAACACAAAAGTTGTGCGTCTTGTCTAAGCGGTTGATTTTGATATAAAATTCGTCTTAATCCGAGGTCGTATGCAACCTGTGGAGGCAAAACAAGGTAAGAAACAAAAGCTGCAGAGTCATTTCGGACCGACCGAGTTGATTTGATCGATGAGACCGAGTTGATCCGAAAATTTAACACAGAGTTGGCAATGTTCACTCAGTAGGACCGAAGCAAACCAATTGGTGAGACCGAGTTGATCCGAGAAATTACAGAAGGATACAGAGAGTTGGCAACGTTCACTCGGTGGGACCGAAACGGACCAATCGGTGGGACCGAGTTTATCCGGGAAATTACCAAAGATTCCTGTCCGAGTTAGGTTAGGGTTTTTGATGTTTTGGATGGAATTTTTAGTCCTTTTCTTGTTCGGGAAGTCCAGTCGCCTCATAAATAGATGAGAGGTGACGGCCGATTGAACAACACACAATCGCAAAAACACATCTACTACTTTTTCATCTACGTTCTGTCCCTCCCCCGTTTTTGCTTCCTCGTTCTTCCTCGTTCTTCGTGTTGGAGAGCTGCGAATCCCGAGGCTCTAGGGGCGGTTGGACCGACCTAGGGCAGCCCATAGCCGCCGCACTCCCCGACGGGGTCCCTCCCGGGAGTGTGGGGTTTCGGGTCCTCAAAAGCTCTCGCCGGTCGACTTGCGAATCGCGCTTCCGGTGAGACTCCTTCGACGTGAGCTGCGGTGCATCACCCCCGGCGTTGAGGGTACACGTGACGTGTTCGTGTGCAAACACTATCCAACCTAATCCTACAGTACTAGGACAAGGGAATTTAATACACCGTGAGCTAATAGCCATCCTTTGGCAAAAGACGTCTCTCCTTGTGTGTCATCGACGTGGATGAGTCTATCTTCTTGACACGTCCACTAGACGGGTGTCAACAAAGTTGATCTGCATGCGACGTGCTGACACACGTCCTGATGATCCTCCCCAAGTCACTTGCTCGCTCGACACCTGATCTTGACAAGCCATCAGATGGTCAATGAGGTGGAACGGTCGAGAAGCGAGAAGGGGGAAGCTTCCCAACAAGGACCTTGGAGGGTCTTGGCTTGCCAGTGCGGTGCTTGCAGGCCACTGGAGTCTTGATCTTTAGTACTAAACTAGTACTTCTCAATGACCTGTTGGGAGGTCTTCTTCACGGTTTTGTATGTTGAATCTTGAGTCTTGTATGTAGTAGCTTGCCGGCGGTAAGGCTACAACTGTCTATGCATGGCATGGTACTAAGGTACCCATATCTTAGTACACCGACTCCAAGATTGCGATCGGTCTCACCGAGTTGCTGTGACCAAGTTTCTGTAACCAATTCATTAACTTCGATCACCGAGTTGAACTGATCAGAACTACCGAAAAGAAGTCATGCCTTGATTATCACATTTCGATCTATACCATATTTCCACTTCGGTCCCACCGAAAAGCCCAACGTTCATATCTTTTACACAAGTCGGTCTCACCGAGTTTTTGCTCCGGTGTCACCGAGTTGAGTCAAAAGTGCGTAATGGTTGGATTTTGGGTGAAGGCTATAAATACCCCTCCACCCCACCTACTCTCTAAGAGAGCCATCAGAACGAATCTACACATCCACCATTCATTTTCTGAGAGAGAACCACCTACTCATGTGTTGAGATCAAGAGATTCCAATCCAACCATTTGAACCTTGATTTCTAGCGTCCTCAAGTTACTTTCCACTCCAATCCTTCTCCTTCCCAAGCCAAATTTATGAGAGGGTGATTGAGTGTTGAGACACGATCACTTGAAGAACAAGAGCAAGGAGTTCATCATCAACACCATGTATTACCTTTTGGAGAGTGGTGTCTCATAGATTGGTTAGGTGTCACTTGGGAGCCTGCAAGAGCTTGTGGAGTTGAACCATGGAGTTTGTAAGGGCAATGAGATCGCCTACTTTGTGAAGATCTACCCCGAGTCTCGCCGTCTTGGCTAGACGATGTCTCAGTCCGTCTTGGGATGAAAATGAGAGAATTAGAGCGTTCTGGTCCACCTCGGGGTGTCCCACTCGGATGGCTTCGTGAGAACTTTCAGGATATACCTTGCGGCGCTAATCCTGAGACGAGGAAGAGATATATGTTTGCATATTTTGTATGGCTCATGATGTTTCCAAATTCACACAGTGATGTAGTTCTCCCTGGTCTCATCTACTTTGCTGAGAAGATAGTAGATGAATATTTACCTCAGAATCCAAAATACAACTTCGGTTCTACTATGTTTCTCATACATATAGAGGGTTGTGTGATGCCACACATAAATCTTCATTCACATCGAAAGCTCCGTTACTTTGTGTCTTGCACGACTTTCTACAGTTGTGGTCCTAGGAATACCTTCCCTGTTGGACGACCCGGTATCATAGATCCCATACACCCATACAACTGTGGTGTAGACAATGTAACTATGGCTAGCCGGTGGATACACGCATGGAAACAATGGTCTCCAAGTATTGCGAAAATTTGTTACCCTATATATCACGAGCAGTTTGAGCTTCTTGATGAGTCACTAATCACATGAAACCCGTGGATTGAGCAAGACATTTAGATGGTCTTTGGTATACAACCTATGATGGCTGAATGCGGGAGAGATGGTGGCTTCTGGCTGACTTGCTGCTACTTACTATACTTGTGGTTTGTTGAGTCGTACAACCCAGAGCGTGTCATGAGACAGTTTGGTCTCTATCAAGATATTCCACCACATTTTCCGAGATGTATCGACAACAAAACTCATAAGTAAGTTCTGACCTCCTTAAATAGTTCACATCTTTTTAATTTACAAAACTCACACTTTGTTACATAATTTTCATGCTAATAAATATGGAAAAGGGTAGTTATGATTGAAGGGCACACGACATTCAATGGATAGACTAGTGGGGAAATGAAGCGCTAGCAAATATAGTGCATCAACAAAGGTAAACTTTTTATTTACGATGTTCTATGCACACACACACACGTTTATCTCTTCTCTATACTACTTAAAAAGAGTGTAAGGTTCTCATTTCACCTTTCTTACCACCACACCTTCGTCCAACCTTCCATGTATATGACAATCAATCACCTTAATTTACTTACCTTCTGAACCAATTTCACTTTAATTTACTTACCAAACGTCTAATCAAAATATAAGGTAATTCACTGCCAGAATTTGATGAGCATTTATTTACACAATCGCATTATTATTGACAAGTAAATCAAAAGCTAACGTACTAGAATATTTATATCCCATTGCAATGCACGGGCATTGTTCCAGTGTAATTAACTAATTATGCAGACCATACGATGAAACTATAACTCAAGCGTACAAGGAGTGGTGCTCCATGAGCACGCGTACTCGCCTCACCAGTCAACCACCTTCGAGGCTAACACATCTCACACGCAGGGACAGATTGACATATCATCATCTTACTATCGTGACTACACGGTAATCATAGTTAAATTATTCAGGTCCATCATTTCATAATCAGTTCAACCAAATAACAACCAAATTTTGTTTAGGTTGATATTTGCATCCAAGTAAAGGCGATGGCGGGGGAAGGCATGCAGGCCCGGGGCATTCCAGCTCACGGAAAGTCATCCTTCAAGCGTATTCAAGAATTCGTCACCACAAAGTTGAGATGCGATAGAGGTGACGATGTTGTCACTGGAGCGTAACAACATGCCGGAAGCAAGGTCAGCCAGACCGAGTGCGGCGCCGTTGTGCAGACCGAGCAAGGCGCATACAGACCATACGAGACAGTGGGGGGAGGGTCTGAGTACTACAACGACATTGTCATGATATGAATCATCTCTACCACTACATGGCTCTCCTTCGGTGCAGCTTCGTTAGGAGCAGACACCCTAGGAAGATGGCACAAGCTTGGATTTGATGCCCAAGCAGACTTGTTTCCTGGACCCAAATGCGTACATAGGGCATGGTGCATACACCCAAGGCAAGGGATCTCAGCCGTATCTCTCCATGCGAGGGATCTCAATGCCCGAGGAGACTCGTTTTCCAGAGATAAAGTAGTAGGCAAACAATGGCCATACACTGGAGGCGATGGATCTCAGCAGGTACTCATGTATGCATTTTTGACGCATTTACAATGATATCATATATTATCCTATAACGGTTATTTTCATAACAATTTTCTTACCAGTACGATGAACAATGGCCATACACTCGAGCGAGGGATCACAACGCTACGATAACACTCAAGTATGTTCATACATGATAAGTAATTACTCGCATACATAATTTTCATGCCTCGTATTTACATATGGTTTGTGGCCAGGAAAGTACTGATCCTACATGGCACGATAAGGGCACCCAACTTGGCTCAACACAAACATCCTCAGAGCATCCCATGATGGAGGCAACACGGTTACAGGAATAATTATAGACTTCTTGCAAGTGAACGTTAATGGCCCATCTTATATCCCTCCGGGGTCAGAACCAAACACCTACAATTTCACATTAGGATCTCGATATGGATTGTAGACTCCACCACCTATGTAGGAGTCGCAGACACAGGAAGACGAGGGGTAGTACGGCCGTGGTCTTTGTACATACCAAGCACCTAGTCGTTGGTCGCCTTCCGGTCATCGAGAAAGGCTAGCTAGCTGTCGTCGAGTAGGGTGAGTCGTCTATCTATGTGTGCGACCTATTCTATCTATCTACGACAGATTCAGACTTTCCGATGTATGTAAGAGACATCTATGCATGAGGAAATAAAAATGCATCCAAATTATGATATTAAAGTAGTACATCTCAAATAAAGATAGAATACAATGTTGATGCATCGTCATACGAAAACTACATGAAGTCATCGCCACTATTCTCGCTAACATGGGGCTTCCAGGGGTCTTCACGATTGTGTCCAAATGTTATCTGAACTAGTTTCCCTAGCATAAAATCATCAGTGGAATCGTAATCAGCATCAACACCCTTTGTTGGCGCAACACTCTTACCTACTTACTCCTCTTCGAGCTTGCACTACCCTTGAATCTGTTTTGAGTTCTTTTGATCAGCATAAAGTTGTCCTCGTCATCACTCTTCATGTGCTTAGAGCTAGCGCCACCATTCTCTGATGCAACTCGACCCTTGGATCTATTCTGAGCTTGCTTGCTTGGCATAAAGTCGTCATCGTCTACACTCACTTTCTTTGAGGTTGTGGCATCCTAGCTGATGAGGCACTCTGGGCAGGTCTTGTAGAGTTGGCACCGGACATGGCTAGATAAATAGCTATGGAAAGATGCAGAACAAAACATGGTAGGGGGTGGTTTTACAAAGTTGCCAAGGCAAGATAAGGCGGGAAAACGGGCGGGGAAGAAAAGGGCGGGAAATAAAATAGCGGGAAATTTGGCAGAAAGAAATTTAGCTGGAGAAAAGGGCGCGAAAAATCAGGTGGGAAGAATTTATAGCGTGAAATAACAGGTGGGAAGAAAATGTGACATTTTATTTCAAAGCTACATTTTTTCATTACGACACGGTACAACTGAAAATAAGACACATTGAACTACTGAAATAAAGCTACATTAAACTACTAAAATTAAAATACTAACGTTTGCAAAATTTAAAATACTATCACAGAAATCTACTGAGTCTAGCGTGGATATTTTTCTTTTCCATCCCCGCCTTCTTCTGCTGCCTTGGCCTCATGAGACCTTTCTTTCTTTTTATGTCTCTCCACCTCACAAGCCTCCTTTCGCTGTCGTTCCTGCTCCTACATGCGACGTGCCTCTTCCTGAATTTTCTTCAGTAAATCCTAAAAGAAACCCTTTTGCTCGGCATAGTATTCTCTTAACTCTCTCTCTCTCTCTTGCTCTGCTTTTTCCTCTGCCGCCGCCTTTTCGCAGCGCTCTTCCATGTCGAAACTAGCCCATGCACGATGACTTCTTTCACAAATCTGAGTCATTATCCAAGCCGGCATCTCCGTGTCAATGCAATGATAGTACTCCCTCCGATTCTATTTATTCTGCGCATAAGAGCAGACCCACATACCACGGCGTGGGCTCGTTGTATGCTTTATGGACAGAATGCCCCTGCGCGCATGGACGGGAGGAGCTAGCAGCTATAAATTCCCCATGCAGCACATTGGCTATCCGCCCATGTGCTCCTCTCTCAGCATGCTGCATGGACAGGAGGAGCTAGTTGGCTTAATCAATGCGAGAGAAGGGGGCGAAGCGAAAGTGGAGGGGTATTCTTGGAAAGAATGGGCGAAAGATCCGAACGCGCAGAGCATTCCGGATTTTTTGGCAAAAAGTTATACACATACTACATTCGATCGAAGGGAGTACATGCACAGAGGTGGAGTAGAGTACAACAAGAACCAGAATGTTAATAAAGAATCAACCAAAAAACTAACAATATGTCTATTCATGATGGTTAAAGCATACCGGAGGCTCGTCGTACGGTGAACTAGCTACCTGCGGATCTTCCTCGTAATTGGTGCACATGAATAACTCCATGCTCAACCAATCAGAAAAATCGGGCACCTCCTTCACCTTGCAAAGATCGCAACATGAACGGCGCACGACTCCCACCCTCGAAGGCAAACTAGCACTCTTCCTTTTCCTCGGCCTAATGCTTTGATCCGAGCAAGGCAAACTCATACCGACTAAAAAAAGTGTGACACACTTAGCGCAATGGCGATTTTGATGGTGGCTGGAAGATGGATGAAGAGAGATGCAGTGCCTCGTTTTATAGAGCGCGAACAGACGCACCGACGAAATCTTAGGCGTGAAAATAGAGCGCGAACAGACGAAATTTTAGGCGGAAAATTCATAGTATCAAAACATAGCAATCAGTGTCGGCAGAAATAGATGAAAGCCAACCACCGACACTACTACAGGCTGTCGCATCGCGCAGCAGCTACAATGCTGCCACCTCGGGGCGTGGCGGCATGGCCCACCTGCCCTGCCCGTTCCGTTGCGGCTCGCCCGGTGCGTCTATTTCCTGTAACCTGCCACTCGTCACCTCCCTCCGTGGCGGCAGGGGCTGCCGCCTCCGTGCGTGGCTGTAGGCACCGCGTGTCGCCTGGCGCGCCTGCCGTCACGGCGAAACTGGTCTTTTCTGGCAATTGGTCTCAGAAATGATATTTTTTTTATTAGTTCCGTTGGGCAGGCGGTCCTTTTAAACAAAAATTCGACGACATACACACAAACACTGAAAATTTTCAGAATTATGGCACGGATCAATGGTGCAGAATCGGCATCGTACCACAAATCTTCTTTCGGGAATCCCGAACGCGGAACCTTGTTCTACTACTATGGTCAACAGACGGTGGCGGTACTGTACAGGCAGCACGGCCGGATAGCCATTATTACTGCCTGCCCTGCAACGAAGATTTTGTGCTGGTCAATTTTAGACTCTGTAAAGAAAACTGACCAGAACTTCGGCGGCAGGCAGGCAGGCTGGCCCCCATAGACTACCAACGTGGTACTACTAGTATCAGGAGAAAACAATCATTTCGCTGGAGACTTTACTCTGTCCTAACGAGAGAGAACATAAGAGAGACATGTTCCCTTCCAATATATTCTGTCTCTGTGCAAAAAAATGCGAGTACGTAACATTTATTTTTCTCTCATATTTCCACTCTGTTGAAAGCAAGCCGGCGTGCAGAGACAGACTGCCACTCCCTGTAGCACGGAGAAGCATTTGTTCCTATAAATCTTGGAGCAAAACAAACTTGATTAAAGACGATTTATATTTTTCATGTCTTTTTTTAGCCTGCCTTTTTTAAGCGTCCAAACGTTGCTTTTAGATTCTAGTGATATCCTTTTTATGCATGCACTGGATTCCCACTTTCTGAAAGGAAAAGGAATGCAAGCACCCAAAAAGAGCCTTTTTGGTACATAAAAAAGAATAGTGGCAACTTTTCTCTCTCTCTCTTTGAACACAGTGTAATTAGAGTTGCTCACATACACACATACATTTACCTTATAAACGCATGGATGCACACCCTATCCTATGAGCATCTTTGATATACTGAGACGACACAACATCTTCAAATTGACCAAGTCACCATAGATGGCTTGTAGTAGAGAGAACATCTTTTCTCAATGAACAAATATTGCCGAAAACCAGAAAAATGCGAGCATCGGTACCAAGTTTAGAACTTAAACCCGTCAAATTGATTCTACCATAAGAAGCCTAACCATCTGAGATAGGCTTAGTTAGCCACAACTTGCGGCGATTGTGACCAACTGTTCTGTTTGTTTCTGTGGACGCCAACGTTTCGATGCAGCCACCATACTAACCAGTTAATTTAACGAGATGGTATAAGTGAACTCGGTTTGTCATTCTCCTAAAAGCTACTTTACTAATTTCAAAAATTCACAAGGCCACGCAGGTGCGAGGGCACGCATCTGCCAAGCCGTTTCCGGCCGTATGATGTGGGAATTACACGTTGTATTCCTCAAGTGCAAACACACGTATATATAATGTACATGAGTGGGCTACGACCTCAACTATACAAGGCAACTAGGAGGTGGGCCCAATACACAGATATGCACAACACATATACTCAACACCCCCCCCCCCCTGCAGTCGAAGCGGCACCGCGGCTGACGCAAAGACTGGACCCGAACTCCTCAAATGACGCCGTAGGCAAGCCCTTGGTCATGATATCTGCAAATTGTTGGGAAGTAGGGACGTGTAAAATGCGAATATGGCCAAGGGCCACCTGTCCCCGAACAAAATGAATATCTAACTCAATATGCTTGGTCTGTCGATGATGCACCGGGTTAGCGGAGAGGTAGACCGCCGAGACGTTGTCGCAGTAGACCACCGTGGCACGGTCAACAGGGCAAGAGAGCTCCTGAAGCAGCTGGCGAAGCCACGAACACTCGGCGACGCGTTGGCCACCGCACGATACTCAACCTCAGCAATGGAACGAGAGACAGTAGGCTGGCGCTTGGACGACCACGAGATGAGTGAGGGTCCAAGGTAGACACAATAGCCCGAGGTGGAGCGACGAGTGTCAGGGCAGCCCGCCCAGTCTGCATCGGAGTAGGCGGTGAGGGCGGTGTCGGCGGAGGCATGGAGCGTGACGCCAAGATCCAGAGTGCCACAGACATAGCGGAGAATCCGCTTGACAGCAGCCCAGTGAACGTCCCGAGGAGCATGCATATGGAGACACACCTGCTGCACGGCATACTGGATCTCTGGTCGAGTCAGAGTGAGGTACTGAAGAGCACCAACAATAGACCGATAGAAAGCAGCATCCGAAGCAGGAGAACCATCCGTGGCAGAAAGCTTGGCCATCGTATCAATAGGCGTAGCGGCGGGCTTGCAGTTAAGCATGCCAGCGCGCTCCAGGAGCTCATGAGCGTACTTCTGCTGATGAAGCAAGAAGCCATCCGGACGGCGCACCACCTCAACACCGAGGAAGTAGTGCAATGGACCCAGGTCCTTGATGACGAACTCAGCGCGAAGACGAGCCGTGAGCTGACTGAGAAGACCAGCCGTACATGCCGTCAGGATGATGTCGTCGACATAGAGCACCAAGTAGGCCGTGTCAGAGCCCTGATGATAGACGAAGAGCGATGCGTCCGAGCGGGTGGAGCGGAACAAAAGCTGGTGTAGAAATGCCGCGATGCGCTGGTACCAAGTGCGCGGAGCTAGCTTGAGTCCGTACAAGGACCGTGAAAGCAGGCACACGTGGTCGGGAAGCGCCGGATCAACAAACCCGGTGGGCTGCTGGCAAAAGACCTGCTCCTCGAGGTGACCATGAAGGAAGGCGTTGGAGACGTCCATCTGGTGCACCGCCCAAGCACGGGAGACCGCAAGGTGGAGAACCGTGCGTATCGTGCCGGGCTTGACGACCGGAGCGAAGGTGTCGGTGGAGTCGATGCCAGCACGCTGTCGGAAGCCACGAACGACCCATCGCGCTTTGTAGCGATCAAGGGTACCATCAGGACGGAGCTTGTGTTTAAAGACCCACTTCCCGGTAATCACGTTGGCGTGCCAGGGACGGGAAACAAGCTGCCACGTCCGGTTGCGCAATAGGGCGTCAAACTCCTCTTGCATCGCAGCCATCCAGAGCGGGTCACGAAGAGCGGCTCGAACGGAGGACGGCAACGGCGACGGGTCAGAGGTGGACGCCGCATGGATATAGTCATCCGAGGCGTAGTGCGAGCTCGGGCGAAAAACGCCCGTACGGGCGCGGGTGACCGGACCGGCCACGGGCGCCGAGGGGGTC